>NC_142444.1:40266666-40419027 GCF_059453495.1 Arachis ipaensis | reverse complement strand
GAATGTGTCGGGTTGGCAATTGAACCGACAATGTGATATCACAACCAGTAGGACAGACATTCATCATTTGCATCTTTGTGACATTGTTTAGGTGTGCATATTGTAATTGGTTTGCCTATGTGAATACTTATGTTAACTGCTAAATGTTATACTTGTTGTAATTTCTCTTGATTGTGCTTGAACCACATTAATTGTGATTGTGTTTGAATTGATTGGTTTGTGATGAATTGGTTGATGACTGAGTTATTTGGGCCGGGGGCCGTGTTGGATTGGATGGGTCTGAGGCCGTGATTGGTATGTTTGAGGTCTAGTTCTGTATAAAGTATCTGACTGGTTCAGTATGGACTTAATGAACCTATACCTGGAATATGATGATCATTTATACCGCGTAGGTAACTGCTTTTATGTTGTTGTCTAGTAAAGTATGAAAAAATCAAACTCTTACAGCATAGGTTTAATTGAACCTATGCTTGGGACATGTTGGTCATTCATACTGTTTAGGAAAAACTTGTGAACTTTTACAAGGAAAAAGGTTTTTGATTTTGAGAAATTTATCAAGAATCCTTTAAAAAGGATTTTTGGATTTTTAAATGTGAACCTAAGTGCTTTGAGAATGTACATAAGACGAACAATGATCACTGTACCTTAAAAATAGTTTTATTTTACATATCTTGTTATAGCAATTCTGTAACCTTATAGTTGGAACCCTTTCAAGGACAATGTTCTCACTCCCCTACAGGTTTTTCCTTTTCAGGATATGGACGACGAAGTTTCATAGGAGTTTATTTCTGTTATTCGGTGTTTTGTATTATCTTAGTTATTTTTTTTTTATTTTTTTCCTCGCCTTTATCTTTATCAATTTTTTAAGAGGGGTAGGAATTGATGATATGTATGCTTGTAAGTTTATTCTTATGTATATATATAATATTGAAGTATTGTATCTGGTCTGTATATATATATATATATATATATATATGTGTGTTTTCAATGGAAAAGTGTTCTTACAAGGATATGCGATTTTAAGTTTTAAACAGGCTCATATTTTAGTATTAAATATATTTAGAGTTGTCATAATATCCAAGCTATCAGAGTGGCGCAGCCGGAAGCGTGACGTTCTGATAGTGAGGGTGTTACATTTTGGTATCAGAGCAGTCTTTCCTGTAGAGCCTGAGGAATGGACTGACTATACTTCAATTGCATACTCTAAGCGTTTGTCATGTAATAGTGTTGTTAGAATAACGAGAATTAGAGCTTTTTTGTACATCACAGTCTATTGATTAATGCCGTTAGTCTTGCATTGCATAATTCCTGGTATTAAGTTTGGCCGGCTTAAAACTAGTGAATTATGTATATGAGAGCACTAATGAGTTGTCATAGGCGATATACAAGTAATAGGTAACACGATTCGTGGGTTTTTGGGAATGTCAGAAACTATTTCTCGAGATTATTCAGTTATGTAACTTGAATTCTGTTCGAGTCGACTTGTTATTTCATAGCCTAATTTGATTGTTCTTGTTTGCTAATCCTTTTGAAAAGTAGTTTGATTTTCCAACCCTATTCCTCTATCATATGCAATCTTGTTTGATCCTAATTGCATATGCCTGCTTGTAATCCTTGGTGTATCTGTCTTTCTCTGTTTAAACTCTTCTTCTTGATTCATGTATTTTTTGACATAACTTTGAACTTGTCTCGATGCAGTATGCCTTTCTAAGTTCTTATTCCAAGTTCCTCTTTAAAAGAAATTGTGATTCAGTTTTTCTCTTATTTGACTATATTTATAACCAATTTTCAAATTTTTATAAAATCGCTTTTGACTCGATATGCACTTATATGTATAAAATTTTGAAAATTCCTTATACAGTTTAAAAACTATTTATTTCTAATACCTCGCCTGTTCTTTTACTGGTTTATAGAAATACACTTATTTTAAATACAATTTGACTTTCCTAATAATTTTACTACAGTCCCTATGCATATCTTTATTTGATTATGTACATAAGTATTTTTCAAAATTCTAGAAAGAAGATTTTTCGCTTTTATTCCGGTTGATTTTCATTTGATAAACTTTACCTAAATTATTTTAATTTAAACTTGGTTTAGCATAACATATTATTTATGCAATTGTTGTTCTTTTGAAAATTTGGACTCATATCTCTCCTTCTGAGAACGGACCAATTTCTTCTTAAACTTTTCAATTCTATAGATGCCATACCTGATCCTATTTTTAATTATTTTTTTACATCTTGTGAACATTACCATTGATCTCAGTTTCTTCTTTTCTTTTAAATCTCATTCTTATTTGAGTCAGCTTGATTTGTCTCAACTTAGTACATTGTTGATCCTCTTATTGTTTTCACCAAAGTTCTTCGGTCAGAGTTTATTTCTTGAGGATTTTCTATTGATTGACTTGTCTCTCGTTGCAAGTTTTGTATTCTTTTGGATCGATTGAAAGCTTGTTCGAAGTCTCATACCTAGTGGATCTTGTTTGAACTCTTTTGATTTAAGATCCTTTATTGTAGGGCTTGACTCCTTTTTAGGTACATCCTAATCTTTTTGAATGTTCTTGTGAGGTGGTGATTTCAAGTATACTCTCAGAGTTTTATTTTGAACCTTTTCAAAGAAGTTTTGATTTCTTTTTAAAAGAAATTGTAAATTAAGTTTTTCTTTTACTCGATTGTAATTGGAACTATTCTTTAAGTTTTGATAAAGTTATTTTGAATTTAGCAGATGCACTTCTCTATATCCCTAAAAACATGTGTATTTCAAAACTTTGCCTAGAAGTTTCTTTTATGAATTTTGGGTTTTGTATGGTCAAAATGTAATTGAAATGGTTTTGGATGAGGAATGTGATAAATTTGAGTTTAAAAGTTTTTGATAAAAGTAGATTTTGGGTGAACTTTGATGGATCATATCTCGAGTTACAGTTTTTGAAATTAAATGATTTTTATATCAAATTAAAGATAATAAAGAGCTTTAAAACGGTATAGATTTTGTAGAAAAAGATATGATCGTCAGAAGTTGGTGTCAGAAATCTGAATTCTGTAATGTTGCAGATTTGTGGTATGAGTGTGCACGCACACTGCTGTGCGCGTGTTCTGAACAGTAGCTATGTTTTGACTTGTGCGTACATACAGCCTTGTATACACGCACACCCTGTGAATTTTTGAAAACGTGCGTACGCACACACTCGTGCGCACGCGCACACAGGGAGATGCATTATGTTGAGAGCGCTAGCACACTTAGGTGCGCACATACACCCTGAAAAATTTGCAATCTATGCATATGCACAAGCCTTGTTTTTTTTCTTTTTCAAAAAATAAATTTCTGTTTTTAATCATTGTACCTTCCCGGTAAATGTATTAAACCTTGTGAGCATCATCGCTGGCTTTAGTTAATCTTCTTCTATGATTTTATACTTTTAACTTAGCTTGATTTTATTTTAAACTACTGTCTTGCTTTTCTTTTTAGTGTTCCTATCAGTTATCTCCGATTCGGGAGTCATCCTTGAGGTTGTTAAACTGAATTTCTTTCCAATACTCATGATTGTACATCCTTGTTTACTTGTAGTTTTAGCAGTTTTTTCAAAACTCTTGCGGAGATTATCCTTGTTGCTTGTCCTTTTTTTTCAAAGTCTTTTATCTTTTTGAATAAACTCAAGAATTGTTTTATTGTCACGTGCGATCTTTAGGTATAGTAATGCGATGCGTTAGTTCTTTAGAATGTGGTTTGTGGTTATGGAAGGGGGAGCAGTAAGTGTCCGATGTTATGAAAAGTTGTGGGAGTTTCGTTTCTCGCAGAAGAGTTTGCGGATGTTAGGCTTGTGACCGGTTATGGGGTTGTAAAGTGATTGATGGAATTAGGAAGTTGATGCTTTGAAAGGGGTACGAGATCTGTGAGTGAACGTTATATCTGTTGTTACATACCAACCTGCTTTGTAGCCTTTTTTCCATGTTAACCACCGCTTTGCTTTGTGAACGTCTATCTTGACTTGCACCTTATTTTGTTCCTCCAAGATTTTGTAAAGTTTTGAAACCATATAACCTTTTTGCATCGAGCCTATCTTGTATCTTTCACCTTACACTATATCTTACCCTTATATTTAAATCTTATGGTTATTCGGTATTTGAAATTTTATATATATATATGCTAAGATTTCTTACTTTCCTAAAAGGTATTTAAAAAGTAGAGTGCTAAGTCTATGTATTATCTTATGTAATACTTTAATTTTTGAGGATGAAAAATTTTATAAGGTGGATGGAATGTACGACCCAAGACTTTTGAAAAGTCCTATTTTGAACTAATCTCAAACCATATATTTATTTACAGTTTTATTTTCAGGAAATTATTTTATTGAAAATAATTAAAGGTAGTTTTGATTAATTGGATTTGAAATAAATTAAGATTTTTATCCAAACTCTATAATTATGGATTATTTTTCTATTTACAATTTAAAATTTTAAAAATTCAAAAATTATGAGGTTTGGCTATTCAAAAATAGAATTTTATCTAATTTTATAATGATTAAATTATTTTCTATATTTAAATTATAAAATTAGTAGTTGTAAAATGATAAGATTTTCATAGGATAATATTTGTATATAATTAAATACTTTAAGTTTTGTTAATAGAGAAAATTAATTATATTGTATTATATTTTCAATTAAAGTATTTGAATGAAAACCTAGTAATTTGATACAATAAATAATATTTTTAAAGTAATTTTAAGGATTCAATTAGTTTTCAGATTAAAATCCAAAATTCCCAAATTGAAACCCTAATCCTAATTAACATACATTTTCCCTTTTACCCCAAAAGAAACCCTAGCCACCACCACCCCTCCATCAACAAACAAAACACAAACACACACACCCAACAAAAAGGAAAAAGAAAGAAACAGAAAGGAAAAAGAGAAGAGGGGGAGGACCGGAGAGGGAAGAGAAGAGAAGAGGAAGGAAGGGAGGTCGCACCGGTGCGCGTCACTGCCATCGTTGCCGCCGGAGTGAACCGCCAGGAAGTTAGAACCAAGGAGAGAGAGAGAGAGAGAGAGCAGCAGCAGCAGCAGCACCGAGAGGGAGAGGTCGCCGCTACTGCCATCGAGTTCGCTGTCGTCCTCACCGCATTGCCGCAGTCGTGCTTGCATGCATAAAGGAAGCCCGTCACCGCCGCCCATGAAGCCCTCACCGTCGCAAGTCGGATCTGAGGTGAGAAAGAAGGCCGCTAAGGAGGAGGGAACCGCGCTGCACAGTCGCCGTCGTCCCTGCTCGACACTGCCGTCGTCATTATCGTGCACTGCTGCTGCGCATGTCACCGCCGCCACCTCTGAGTCCACGCCGTCGTCATTGCAGAAGGGAGCCAGGATCACCGTCGTCCATGGGTAAAACAGAGGAGAGAGATTCGCGAGGAAGGTAGGGCCGCGGCTAGTCCAGCGGCCACGCCCAGTCGCCGTTCATCTCGCCGGTGCCGTCCTTGTCCGAACCCCCGTCAGATCAGCTGCTGCAGAAGCTTCTAGCCGAGCTTTTGCCGCCAGGAATGCCTCTGCCACCGTTGAGATCCGCTGCCGGTAAGGGTTTTAAGTTGAGTTTCCTTTCCGTTGAGTTTCGGGGAACTTCATCGTCGCTGCATGTTGTTCAGGTCGCCGCTGCCGCTTTGGGTTGAATGCCGGGGCAGCCGCCAGACCGGTTTAGAGACTGCTGCCGCTCTGTTTTCTTTCACAGTTCGAGTTCTATATGTTGCATGTCGCTTTTAAGCTGCTGTGAGTGCCGCGAAAGTGATTAGGGACTGAGTTTGCGGTTGCTGTTGGTTTCGGGTTGAGAGAAAAGGTTTCGTTGATGCGTTTTGGTTATGGTTTCCACGAGTCGAGGTAGGGACTTTTCTAAAAATTAATTTATATTAAATTGGAATTGTTATAAATAGATATGATGTGCGAAATGTAATTTCTAGCGATTATGTATGTCTTATGAATGGTCTGATTTGTCTTGGATGAATATGTTGCCTGTTTGATTGAAATAATGTCTGATTTAGTTAAAATGGAGATTTCTGATTGGTTTGATTTGAAATGATTTTAATGTTTGAAAGTATGGATTTGGTTTTATTGGAAACTGATTTGGTCTTGAACCCGTTGGAGAGGGTTGATGATTGGTTTGGTTGGGGCCCGAAAAGGGTGGCAAAGTCCAAGTTTTAGGGGAGATGCTGTCGAATTTTCTGTAAAAACTGAAACTTTGTTTGAAATGATATTTAGAAAAGTTTTGAATTTGAGAACTTGTATTAGATGATTTATTAAGAAAATGGTTATGTTTCGAATTTAATTTATTTGAGAAAAACATATATTTTGAGTTCGATTTATTCAGAAAAGGATTACTTTACGATTTTAAATTACCTAAGAAAAGTATTATGTTTTAAGATCGATTTTATATAAAAAGGGCTTATGTTTGGAGTTGGACTTAAGGATTTCATTTAGATGAGATTTAATGAATTTACAAGAAATTGGACTTTGACTAAATGATGCCGTTTTGTGATGTTTTGGAAAAAGTTGAAAGAATTGGTTTCAAGAATGAAATTGAGATTGGATCTTGGGTTTTAAATTGGTTTGGAACTTCTAAATTAAGATTGTTTAGTGTTGATTTGGTTTAGAAACTCCCTTTGCGTAATTCAAATTAAGAACACCATTATTTTTAAAATTTTTTTTACTGAAATTGAGAAAATAAAATCGATTGCTTTCCCCTAAAGTCTTGAGACTCTACTGAGAAATTTTATGGCCAAATCCGGATTTAGAATGATTTTTGAAATAAGACATTGAGTCTGATTGATTGTGGATATTATCGAGATTGATGAGTTATTGTTTGGTAGGCGTAAGGACCGGGTTCGTCCCGCTTGCGCTGAGTTGTAAGCATAAGGGCCGGGTTTGTCCCGCTTATGTTGAGAGATTTGTCATTGATAAGATATTGTTTGGTGGGCGTAAGGGCCGGGTACGTCCCGCTTATGCTGAGAAATGTGAGGTCGGAGGCAGAGTATCCTGCTCACATCCTTTCGGATCACAGGAGAGTGCAGGCACTGACATCCTGGACCGTGTGGCGGGCACGTTATCCCACAGGGTTCCTATTTATACGTGACCAAAAGGAAACATTCTCATAGGAATGTGTCGGGTTGGCAATGGAACCGACAATGTAATATCACAGCCAGTAGGACAGACATTCATCATTTGCATCTATGTGACATTGTTTGGGTGTGCATATTGTAATCAGTTTGCCTATGTGAATACTTATGTTAACTGCTAACTGTTATACTTGTTGTAATTACTTTTGATTGTGCTTGAACCACATTAATTGTGATTGTCTTTGAATTCATTGGCTTGTGATGAATTGGTTGATGACTGAGTTATTTGGGCCGGAGGCCGTGTTGGATTGGATGAGTCTGAGACCGTGATTGGTATGTTTGAGGTCTAGTTCTGTATAAAGTATCTGACTAGTTCAGCATAAACTTAATGAACCTATGCTTGGAACATGATGATCATATATACCGTGTAGATAACTGCTTTCATGTTGTGGTCTAGTAAAGTATGAAAAAATCAAACTCTTACAGCATAAAGTAAATTGAACCTATACTTGGGACATGTTGGTCATTCATACTGTCTATGAAAAACTTTTGAACTTTTACAAGGAAAAAGGTTTTTGATTTTGAGAAATTTATCAAGATTCCTTTAAAAAGGATTTTTGGATTTTTGAATGTGAACCTAAGTGCTTTGAGAATGTACATAAGACAAACAATGATCACTATACCTTAAAAATAGTTTTATTTTACAGTATCTTGTTATAGCAATTCTATAACCTTATAGTGAGAACCTTTTCAAGGACAATGTTCTCACTCCCTTACACGTTTTTCCTTTTCCGGATATGGACGACGAAGTTTTAGAGGAGTTTATTAGTTGTTCTGTTATTCGGTGTTTTTGTATTATCTTAGTTATTTTTTTTCCTCGCGTTTATCTTTATCAATTTTTTAAGAGTGATAGGAATTGATGATATGTATGCTTGTAAGTTTATTGGTATATATATATAGTGTTTTTACAAGGATATGAGGTTTTAAGCTTTAAACAGGCTCATATTTTAGTATTGAATATATTTAGAGTTGTCGTAATATCCAAGCTATCAGAGTGGCGCAGTCGAAAGTGTGACGTTCTGATAGTGAGTGTGTTACACTACTATGGTCTTAAGCCTTTATTAGTATATCGACTAGTATTTTTACTCGTAATAATATTATGGAAATATAAATTTTTTAAAATTACGGTCCACTTTATCCTGACAGTATAGATTATACATGATATAAAAATTTTATAGAATCAAACTACTTTTACAAAAAAGATTGTAGGTTGACAAAAGTCTCCGGCTAAGAAGACCAATGTCTCTGCAGATAAAAAAAATCAAATAATAAGTTTTTTAGTTATTATTTTTATATGAAAAAGTCTAATTTTTTATTAATAATTAATTTTAACATTCGTTATGTAAAATTTGAAACAATTTAACGTGTATATTTTTACATTTAATTAGGTATTAAGTCTGTTGCACAAATAGAAATAATTAATTTTTATATTTGTTATTTAAAAATAATATTTTTTCTCTCTATGTATATAAAAATATAATTAGCTATTAGCTTAAAAAATTATATTGATAGTTATAAAATTAACTCAAAGTTAATTTTTTTTTAATAATTGAATCTTCATTCTAACTTTTAATTATATCATTAGTATTCTCTCTAAATTATATGTAATAAATATTTGAAAGAAGAGAAATAAAAATATAGATTAGAAAGATAAGCCGTGAAAATTTAAAACTAATTAAAAAGCTAAAAAATATAATAATAATAATAATAATAATAATAATAATAATAATAATAATAATAATAATAATAATAATTTTAATTTTAATTTTTTTTGAATTATATTATTTTGTTAATTTTGTTTTCTATTGAACAGAAAGGTAGAAAAAATAGAAAGATAAAGATGAAGAATGAAAGTGAGAGTTTGTTAATTTTGAAAGAAAAAATTTTATTTTAATTGTAAAAAAAAATATCGGATGACATATTTTGATTTATCAAATTACTAATATAAAATATAATTAATTATATATAGAATGAAAATGGTAAAGAGAAATAGAAAAATAGAGAGAGGTAGATGAGAGAATTTAGGAAGGGAGTTTATTAATTTTAGAAAAAAATATTTTCTCTCAATTTTAATAAGAGAGTGTCATGCATGTGACACATTTAGTTATTAAATTAGATAGTAATATATAATATATAATATAGGTATATTTCAATTTCAATTTTAATTTTAATATTTTAATTTTAATTTTCATGCAATTAAAGAATGTCATGTTGCAAATTTTGATTGTCAAATTTGTAATTAGTCATTGATAATGATATATAAAAGAGATAGAGTGGTTCAAGGAATGAGAAAAATAGAGAAAGGAAGATGGAGGAGGGAAAACTCTTTAATTTTGGAGAGAAAGATTTGATTTCAATTGTAATAAAAAAGTGACATGTGGAAAAAGAATTCTTTAATTTTTGAAGGAAAAGATTTGATTTCAATTACAATGAGAGGGTGACATATGACAAATTTTGATTGTAAAATTAGTAAGAAGGAGGGGAGAATTTTTTAATTTTAAAGGAAAAAATTTAATTTCAATTGCAATGAGAAAGTAACATATGACATATTTTAATTATAAAATTAGTAATATATAATAGATAAATGTTAGAAATTGATGGTACTTTTTAGAAGAAAAATAAGAGTTACTTAAAATCATAAGGGGATAATCATAAGTCAAACATAAAATTAATATTTTAAAATAATATACCGCCAAAAGGTACTTAAAGCACCTTTGGTAAAAATAGCAAAACATAGAGACAGGTTAAGTTTCTATTTCATAACAATGTCTATTTTTTCTAACTCTAAAAGTCACTTTTATTTCTTCCAGAATCTCTATAAGAGGAATTAAAAAATTCAACATAAACAAATGATTCCTCGTATTTCAGGTGCTAAGTTAGTAGCATGAAAAAAGACTGAATTATTAATTTTTCTTACATAATCAGTTTTTATTTTTATTTTTGAACTTCTTTTTTATTCTTATGAATATATATTTTAAATTTAGATAAAATAAATCAAAGAAGAGATCACTCGAGTTGAAATGTGGGATATTACCCACAAGAAAAAATATGGAAGTTATGTGAATGATGAGGTTAAAGAGATAGAAGTAAGGCTAAAGTGTAATAAATTGCTTGGTTAAATTTATTTTGTATTGTCCAAGTTAATAGTTTGACCAGTTTAATTGTTAATTATTAACCCTGTTTGATTTTTTTTCTTTCTTTGTTTATATATATAGGAGAACATTGAAGCACATAGCACTCAACAATCAATGAATTTAACGGGTAACTCTCCTCTTAATGCTCTTGGAGTGGTTCTTGAAAAAAAATCCTGATCGTGATCGAGATTTAAGCATGGGGGTTGTCCTAAAAGTGGCTTTCAAGAACACTATTACGAGGATTACTCATATTAACTTAGGCTATTCAAATGTGCAAAAAAAAAAAGTTGGATATTGTCAAGGCACAATTGCAAGCACTAGTTTCTCATATTGTTTCTAAAGAAAGACGTAAAATTTTAGAACAATTGGTTATGATATTCCCTAATCAACAAACTTCACAGGTAAAAATACAACCTTTATTTTTTTTATGCTTTATCTTTTTACAATGAACTTGTTCTTATTTTATTTTTGTAACTTTTTGGTATGTGAAGCTGAATCTGAATTAAAATAGGATTACTAAAAATACACATAATCACTATAAGAAAAATGTTGAAAACCGTCACTATTGGATTTAGCGTCAGACGTTAGCGGTGAGTTTTTCATTAGATTTACCGTCGGAATTGATAATAAATTCGTCACTCTAAATATTACCGTCGGAGTTGGCATTCCAATGGTAACGTCAACGATAAAAATTAGAGGGTAAAAATAAATTCTGGTGCGCTAGCTACCGTCGGATTTACAGGTGAGTAAATTCAATGCTGAACCTTGTTTAGTGAAATGTTGCGTTTTGATTACATGCACCGCGTTACTGTGGGATTAATCCGTCAGTAAGTCCGACGATAATCGTGCCCTAAATTCTAACTGTGAACCCTCTTCCCCTGCATTTTGAAATTGGTTTCTCTTTCTAATCTCTCACCTTCCTCTCTCTAGCCCCTGCTGCCGCCGCAAAGTCCGCTACCCTGCTAGGCCGCCACCGCTGCTCGAAACTTCCCTTCTATGTTCTCTATTCCCGCTGCTACTTTCCTGTCGCCGCTAGAAAGGCCGCCCCCACCACTGATCGAACTACCCATTTCTGTTCCAAGTCTTCTCTCTTCCCTCTTCTAATTAGTTTAATTAGATTAATTTATGTTTTAGTTGATTTTAGGTGGTTAGGAATTTTCATTGAATCTATTTTTCACGCTGTTTAATTTCTACTTAGTTAATCTTAATTTTATTTAGTTAGTTGATTTTTAATAATTAGTTTAGATAGATTAATTCCTATTGTAAATTGATTTTAGGTGGTTAAGTTAGGATACTTTATTTAGATTGATAGGTTCCGATATCTGCTCTATGTGTTTGGAATTGCTATTTGAGATTGCCGATTCTTGTTGGTGGGATTATTTGAATTGGTTTGAATCTTTAATTCTGTATTTTACTATTAATTTGGCTGAAGAATTGTTATTGAATTTGTTTGAGCAATGCTTAACTGTTTTGATGATTCGCTGGTTGATGTTGCTTTGTTAGGAAATTACTATTTTAATGCTTATTTTGTTGATTCATATTGCTACTAGAACTGCTGGTTTATGCTGATTAATTACAGCATTTTGTCATATGCATTGCTAGTGATATTTCATCATGTTATTTTGTGCTTTCTTGAGTTTGTATAGGATAATTTTTTGGATTGCTAGAATGCTTGATAAACTCATATTTTATGACGTATTTTGTGCTCAATTTAAGTGATTTATACAATCCTTCACCCACTTATTCATGTAAATTGCATGGTTTTACATTCCCTTTCTTATTATGTGATATATGTGAAAAACATGTTTCCTATGCTTTAAAAATATTAATTTTAATTACCCTTTATTACCATTCGATGCCGTGATTTGTGTGTTAAGTATTTGCAGATCTCCTAAGGCAGGAATGACTTAGAGGACAGAAAGGAAACATACAAAAATGGAAGGAAAGCACAAAAATGGAGTTTTGAAGAAAAGGGCAGCGAAGCAAACGCATGGACGACGCAGCCGCGTGCCTAGCGCGAAAAGGCAGCGACGCGAACGCGTGACTGACGCGGACGCGTGCCTTGAGTAGAATGCAAATGACGCGTACGCGTGACCGAAGCGAACGCGTGACAAGGAAAACTCCCAGATGACGCGACCGCGTGACCCACGCGGACGCGTGACAGACGCCACATGCAGAAACTGCAGAAAACGCCCCCAGCAATTTCTGAAACCCTTTTTGCCCAGATCCAAGTCTAGAAAACACGGATTAGAGGTTATAAAGTGGGGGAATGCATCCATTCATGAAGAGGTCTTCCATTATTCACTTTTCATAATTTATATGTAGTTTTTAGAGAGAGATGTTCTCTCCTCTCTCTTAGGATTAGGATTTTAGGATTTCTATTAGTTTAGTTCAATTCATCTTCAGTCATAGGTTCAATATTCCTTTTACTTTATATTTTTCTTTTACTTTCAGATACTTTAATGCTTTCATTTGTTGATTACTTATGTTGCCAAATTGGCTTACGAACCATTCATGTTAGGATTTTCTTTATTTAATATAAATTGAGCTATTTCACATTTATGATTCTTATTTAGCTTTTTATATTCTTGGCTTTAATTGATTAATTGGAGACTCTTGAGTTATCAAACTCATCGTGATTGATAATTGTTATTTTTGTTAATTGAATTGAATTCCACTAACTCTAGTCCTTTCTTAGGAATTGACTAGGACTTGAGGATCAAACTAATTAGTCCACTTGATTTTCCTTTGCTTTAGTAAAGGTTAACTAAGTGGGATTAGAACTCAATTCTCATCACCATCGATAAGGATAACTAGGATAGGGCTTCCGAATTTTCGTACCTTGCCAAGAGTTTTATTAGATATTAATTTATTAATTCCTGCAATTTATTTTCCTTGTTCAAACCTTTTAAAACCCAAAATTCTACTTTTTCCGTAGCTAATAATAAATCATACTTCCCTGGAATTCCTTGAGAAGACGACCCGAGGTTTGAATACTTCGGTTTATAAATTTTATTGGGTTTGTTACTTGTGACAACCAAACGTTTGTACGAAAGGATTTTCTGTTGGTTTAGGAGCTATACTTACAACGCGATTATATTTGTGAATTTCTTTACCGATAGAAAAACCAGTTTGTCAAAATGGCGCTGTTGCCGGGGAATTGCAAACGTGTGTCTTATTATTGGTTATTGTAAATATTTTTCTTTTGCTTGTTTATTTGTTTCTGTTTTCATTTTTAATTCTTATTAGCTACCATGAATTCTCACCCCTATCGCTTTGAGTTTGGTTCTAATATTGTTGAAGAGAATGAAAGCTATAGCAGGAACATGCATCAAGGTCAGGGCAATCAAGGATGGATGGAGTCACGAGGACTTGATTAACCCTTTAGGCAACAACACCCTCCACAGTATCACAGACGATGACCATTCTACAATGCATGCCAAGGCAATAGATACAGTAGATCCCTTTGTAATTACCAACAAGTTCCAGCCTGTGCTTATGAATCACCCTTTCAACATAACTTTGAACCACCACACTCACAAGTTTCTTTTCACCATTCACCACCGTATGACCCTTATCCACCACAATTCCAATCTAATTACTCCCAAGAACCACCACCACAACATTCACCATCCCCATATCCTTATCAAGAAGAACCACCTCTGTATTATGAGCCCTCTCTCCCAACCAATGAACCCTCATATCCACCCCAATCTGCAATGGATGACGAACTTCGTGTTCTTCTTCAAGGGCAAGCGAAGATGCAAAGGGACGTGCTGGAACTCACTACTGTCTTAACCGAGGTGGTAAATAAATTAGCTTCCCAACATCTGAGCACTCAGAGTACTCCCATGGCTACATGTGGGGAATCAAAAGAAGAGCGTAGCATGAAGGAGGCACTAGAAACTTCGGTGGACAATGAGGAGCATAGCTTTGTATTGGAACAAGTGGAGAAAGCCATAATAGTTGTAGAGGAAGAAGTGGTTGAAGATTTAGGAGATGCTGAACCTCCATGGAATCGAGAACTGTAAAGGATTTTGCTGAGAAGTTTGAAACTGATGCCAAGGAGGATAGTGCACAACCTCCAATGCATATACCTTGTGAAAAATTGGACGGAACAGACCAAGAAGTTGATTCCATGGGCAGTAATGATCATGAATCAAGCTCTCCTAGTCACGAACTCACATCCGCAACTGAACTCCTTGAGCCTGAAGAACCTTATCCAAGTAAATACGAAGATGATGTCGAGGTAGATTTCTCTCAACCTCCAATGTATGACTTGAGTGATGAGGAAGACATAGAAGACTTTGATCAGGACGCAGTTGCAGCTGAAGAATTTTGCAAGGAAGTGGAGGAATTCACAGAAGAATTCACAGAACCACTGGAAACACCTATCCCAAGGCCCTTACCACCTAATACAAGCTTCAAGTGGGTACAATCCTTAACCTTTGTCTTTACTTTTCCACTTGAATATGGTTTGCTTGAAACAGATGGCCAGCTTAGAGCTCTATGCGGCTTTAAGAGTAAGAGGGGAATGGCTCGTACTCAGAGCTGATGTGCAAGATTCAATAAGGTTCCACGCTTCAATTCGAAGTGCACGGAATGGTATCAAGTTCAATTAAATAGGTCTCGGAAGATGTTTGGTCATCTTGGTGAGAATACAATTTCTAAACCGCCTGGATGGAAGAATATAGAACAAGACAAAGGCAGATTTAAAAGCAAAGTTTGGGATCCTGGAATCTATTCTGACATTTGTCACCCCGGGAGCCTGAGAATCTGTTTGAAGCTGCTCAAAAGCTTTACATGCCTAGTTTGGGACCCCGGAGGCTGTTGGCATTCCAAACATTGGTGGAGATTTCTGGATGAATTTAAGCACAAGCCACCATAACAGGAAGCTCATCAAATGTCCAACTTAAGGACTTTAACTAAAAGTGCTAGGTGGGAGACAACCCACTATGGTATGATCGTTTCTTTTTCAATTTTATTTCGTGTTGTTTGTTTTTATTTTATTTTATTTTCATTGAACCTGGAAGTATTCATAGCATCTACATTAGCACTGCATATTGCATACTGCATAATTGCATAAAAAAAAGAGATCACCCCACGCGAGCGCGCAGGCCACGTGTGGGCGTGAGAAGGAAATCGGCGTAAAGATCCAATGCCCAGAAAGCTGGGCTGGAATCGTGTGGCTGGTGTGCGTTTAGCACAAAATGGCCCACGCGTTTGCGTTCCTGATGCAAACGCGTCACTCCCAAAACACTCATCCCACGCGAAAGCGTGAGCGACGCGTGGATATTATGGCCCCCAAAATGGAAACAGAGAGTTACGCTGAAACGACGCTAGAAGTGTGCGTCTAGCACAATTTACAGCGACGCGTTCGCGTGCCTCACGCGTCCATGTCACCCATCTTTTACCCAACCCATGCAACTGCGTCGATCACGCGACCGCGTCAAACCCATTGCACCCTAGTCACGCGATCGCGTGGATTCAAAATAACTAACCCCCTTCACGCGAAACCTTACCCGTTGTGCCCCCATACCCCCTTCTTCTTCTCTTCTCTACAAACCCCTCCCTCCTCTGCCACCCAACCACCACCACTTCGACCACCGCGCCGCCATCCCGACCGCTGCACCACCCTCGCCGAAAACCACCCTCTCTCCTTCTCTTCTTTCTTTTCTTCCTCCACCACTCTCTTCCACCCATCTCACTCACCGCCGCCCTCCTCTGCGACCACCACCACCGTGGCCACCACCCCCAACCACCTAGAACCGCCGCCAACACCCTCACCCCCCTTCTTCTCACCATCACCGCCCCCTCCACCATTAAACCCTACCCGGAGCCCCCAACCACCAAACCGCCACCACAGCGCCGCCTCCCACCACCAACAACCCTAAGCCGCCACCTTCGACCGCGCCACTGTGCTCCCTCCCAGCGCCGTCGCGTCACCACCACCATCTCTCTGCCCTCACCTCTGTTCATCCACATACCAGGTTCCGCCGAACACCAATTTCCCTATCATCCGTAGTTAATTGCATATTTTTCTGTTTCTTTTCAAATTAGGATAGTTAGAGATGCATGTTTGTAGTAGATTTTAGGTGGTTAGGTAGCTAGGATGTGGTTAGTAGATTTAGGCCTGATAATTGCGCCGTTCTTGCTACTTGTTTTATCTATTTCGCAATTCTGATTTTGCTGTGATGATCATATTGCTCATATATTGTTCTTCCATGTTTCTTGCCGCTCTTACACTACTCCTTCATGTCATGTTATTTGTGTCTCTTTGCAGCTTTATTTAAATTTATATGAACTGATTTTTCCTGCTGTTTATTTCCGGGAACATCCAAATTTTAGCCGGAATGCTGCCCAATTTTCTGTAAATGGTTTCATTTTTTTTCATTCATGCATTGGTTTTGGCAATTTTGAATTTTGCACTACATGGCTATAACCAACCAATGCATGAATGCATGGCTAAAATTATTGATGTTTTCATTTTAATTTTAGCTACCCCTGTATCTATATGAATTATCATCAATAACCTGATATCCTTGCTTGACTATGAGTTGATTATTCTTTAAACTTGTGAAATTTATTATTAACTAGGAAACCATTATCATGCCCCCTACTTTAACTTTCTTTTTACTAACTCACTGCTTTCCACTTTCTAACCTCCTTTTTACTCACTAACCACTTTAACTTTCTAACTCAGGGCATAATCTCTGTTTTTCCTAATTAACATGAATTCTACTTATAATATATTTTGGATTGTGATTTTTCATCTCAGATTTTTTAACTCAAATACAGTCCAAAATGTACATATATTTAACTCATTTCATGATTCTACTGCTCATTTGCCTTTATGCTTACATTGATAAATCCTATTTGCCTACTTGTTTTCCTGCTTTTGTTCTTCAATTATATCCTGAAATTTCTGCTTTTCAGGATGTCTGACCCTCAACGCAAAGGAAAAGGCAAGGCATCCACTAGTAAAAAGGAAAGAGGCGAATCCTCTATGTCCATCCTCGACATTTTGCATGACGACTCCTGGCGGGAAAAGCACTTTACCCCGCAGGAGAAGGCTGACCAGCTCCTCCCTGCCACAGATCCAGTTAAATTTGCAAACAGATACTGTGAGCTAAAGTATCCAGTGTTTGCCATTTCCAGGAACCTGTACCTGGAAAAAACTCTAAAAATTCTAGAAGAAATACAGCAGTACACCTCCGAACAGATAAAACAGAGAGACTGGTTCTTCTTGGAAAGAAACTTGACAGAGGTCAATGCTTCCTGGGTCAGAGAATTTTACTGTAACTATTTCAAGACTTCCCTGGATGCAGTGCATCTCAGAGGGAAACAGATTTTGGTCATTGAGGAAGCTATTGAGGACATCCTCCACCTTCAGCCTAAGTCAGATCAGCCTAACGGTTACCAAAAGGCCGAAGAGGATATGAGATTTATGAGATTTGACTGGGATGCTATCAAGCAGAAAGTAGCCCTTGATCCTACTGTCCCTTGGGTCATGGGAAAGAACACAGTGATGCCTAAGGGAATCAAGCTGATTTACCTGAATGATGAGGCTCGGCTCTGGCACCAGATTCTGAGCAACTATTTGATGCCGAGCACTCATGAGACAGAGCTGCCCGCTGCTATGATCACCCTCATCTGGTGTGTGATGGAGGGTAAGGACCTGTATCTTCCATGTTTCATCAGGCATTACATGGCTAGGGTCCATGTCAGAGGCACTCTTCCTTTCCCTTATCTGATCACCCAGCTAGGCCGCCGAGCTGACGTGTCTTGGGAGCTGGCCGATGCGAAGCCAACTGCTGCAGATTGCAAGAAGATCATCCTGCACAGCAGGAAGTTTTAGGCTTTAGGCTACAGACCCCCATTCCTCACCGCTTTTGGTGAGGCAGCCACATCTTCAGTTGCCCCTTCTGCATCCACTACTGCACCAGCCCCATCCACTGTACATCCACCTGCTCTTGAGCCCATTTATCATTTGGTGCATCGACTCTTCGCCCGCCTGGATCGTATGGAGCGTCGCAACAAGTGGCGCTATGATCACCTTAAGTTGATGATCCGATCTGGCAGCAATATCCCCTCTGAGCCTGACACCCCTTCTGATATATTTGAGGCGGAGGCGAGCGATCATGAGGAGGAGACACATGCCCAGGCTGAGCAGGCAGGACCAGAGCAAGCTGCGCCACATCATAAGGAGCACCACCAGCTACAGGCCACAGATCCGGAGATCCCTCTACAGTCAGCGCCTCCACTACAGCAGACAGATCCTCCTACACTTATCCAGCCTGCAGACCCTCAGACCACCACAGAGACACCAGCAGCCCATCCTTCCAGTGATGACACTTCTTCACATCCAGCTTGAGTGAGCATCGAGGACGATGCTATATTTTAAGTGTGGGAAGGTCGCCATCCCTGGCGTATCTTTTTGGTGAACCACTATAGACTCTTCTATCTTATTTTGTTTATTTTTCTGTATTTTTATCTTTATTTTTATTTTTTAGTACTTGCACATTATTCTTTTGCTGTATTTTTACTTTATTTCCGCATTTTGCACTTTAGTTTATATCTTAGACATTTAGTTTAGTTTGCAATTCTAAATTTATTAGTTATAGAATACGTGGATTAATTAGTATAGTTTACCCTTTTAGCATATAATAGTTTGGTTTAATTGAAAATAAAAGGAGTAAACTAGAAACTTTAGTAAATTTAAATAATCCACACACCTTGTATATATAGCATTACATGTTAGTTAGTTAACAACATTTCTTCAAGGAGGAACACTAAAATTTTAAGGGCCACCCTAAGATTTACATTGAGTTGAATGGGAACTCTTGATTTCCACTTGCATGACATGTATAACTGATATATGATTTTTGAGCTGGAGAACACACAGCCTGTGAGTTTTGAGCTTAATTGTATAGTTACATTCAAACTATAAATTTCATTCCTGTGTGTTTTGCCCTTCTTTTTCATTCTGGTGTTCTTTACTTTGTTTTAATCTATATGTCCAATATAGAATATAGATACATACAAAGAGATGATTGAGGCCATCGTTTGCATTTTTCCTCATTTATCCCAATTTAGCCTACCTTTTACATCACCCTTGTTAGCC
The DNA here is from genome assembly GCF_059453495.1 of Arachis ipaensis. Taxonomy (NCBI): domain Eukaryota; kingdom Viridiplantae; phylum Streptophyta; class Magnoliopsida; order Fabales; family Fabaceae; genus Arachis; species Arachis ipaensis. Next base: position 40,399,617 of record NC_142444.1, on the reverse strand, counting down.
CCCTTGAGCTTTTTAATCCCCTCTTGTTCTATAACCACATTACTAGCCTTAAGCAGAAAAACAAAATAAAAATCCCAAGTTGAATCCTTGGTTAGCTTAAAACAGATATTGTGCACAATTTAAGTGTGAAAAATTTTATGGAAACATGGGATGATAGAAACTAAGTAGGAATTTAAAAAGAATAAGTTATTTCAAAAAAATTTGGGAAGCATGCTCATGTGAAATCAAAACAATTAAATTACCATGTGTATAAAAAAAATTTTAAATATATTTTCAGTATTTAGATAAGGGGATATAAAAACTTCCCAAATGCAAAATAAAAATCAATGCACATGGGACAAAATTTCAAAATTAAAATTAATGCATGAGCTTGTAATACAAAGTGGGAAAATTTGGGTACATAGGTTAAGGAACTTTGATTTATATAAAGTATGTATGTTAGGTGAGATCTTAGACTAATCAAGGATTCACTTTGTTAGCTCACTTAGCCTTATACATATATCCTTACCTTTACCTTGGCCCCATTACAACCTTGAAAAAGACCTCATGATTTTTGTATGTCTGTATTCCATAGTTGTTGATTGGTTAGATGAAGAACAAAGTTTTAGAAAGCAAGGATAGAAAGAAGAATAGAGTGATTAACCCAATAAACACTGAGTGACTAGAGAGTAAACACAAAATTCAGTGAGGGTTCAATAGCTCATCACCATATATCTCTGCTTAATTGTTAATTGTCTTGCAAGTTTGTGAAATACTTCTACCCATCTCAATTGTAAAAGTGCTTTAACATTATCTAGGTCTGGCTATGCACATATGATTCCTTAAGGATATGAATTAATTTGACCACATGTAAGCTTTATATACAAGTGAATAATAACTAGAATTGCATGACTCATTTAGGTAGTTTGCATTTAGAATAGAATGCATTGCATGAGATTACACCATTCTAACTTTACCCTTTCTCTTGGATTTAGCATGAGGACATGCTATTGTTTAAGTGTGGGGAGGTTGATAAACCCATATTTTATGATGTATTTTGTGCTCAATTTAAGTGATTTATTCAATCCTTCACCCACTTATTCATGTAAATTGCATGATTTTACATTCCCTTCCTTATTATGTGATATATGTGAAAAACATGTTTTCTATGCTTTAAAAATATTAATTTTAATTACCCTTTATTACCATTCGATGCCGTGATTTGTGTGTTAAGTATTTGCAGATCTCCTAAGGCAGGAATGGCATAGAGGACAGAAAGGAAACATACAAAAATGGAAGAAAAGCACAAAAATGGAGTTTTGAAGAAAATGGCAGCGATGCGAACGCATGGACGACGCGGCCGCGTGCTTAGCGCAAAAAGGCAGCGACGCGAACACGTGACTGACGCGGATGCATGCCTTGAGTAGAACGCAAATGACGCGTACGCATGATCGAAGCGAACGCGTGACAAGGTGATAAGGATTTATGTTGGGCATTAAGGGTTGAATACATTCAAAGTAGTAAAATCCTAATGGAAGGGGGAGCAGAAAAGAATGGGATTAAAAGAGGAATTTATTAGCCAAAAAAGAGACACAGCGGAAAAATAAAAGATAAAGATTTTTCCTACTAGACCTCTAAGATACCTGTTCTTAGCAACCTAGGTCACCGGAAAGGATTCCCTACTAGACCTTCAAAGAACCTGTCCTTGGCAACCTAGATCAGAGGGACGAAAACTGAAAGAAACCACCACGCAGATCACCTTAGTGTTGGATCCTTCAATCTTCCTCATGCAACAAGCGAAGCAAATCACTCACCTCACTTCTCACATAATAAACGTGCTTAACAGCAACTAAAAATTTATTCATCAAGGTTATGTAAATTGTCTCACCAGAAGGTGTTTAAATAGACCTCAAACAAACTAGATAAAAGATAAGATAAGATAACTAATTTAAATCAGATTTGATCTTATTGGATCAGATCAGATTTGATTTAAATTTTAAAATCCTAAAGATATGATAACTAATTTAAATCAGATTTGATCTTATTAGATTAGATCAGATTTGATTTAAATTTAAAAATCCCTAAAAATACTACTAAGCATAGTAGATAAAACAAGTCTTCTAACAACTTTTGACCACATAACAAACTAAAACAAAAGTCTAGAATTTCGAAATTTAAAGATAAATTATGCCTTCCACTGAATTCGGAAAGCATTATTGGGCTTCTTGCTGTCCTGACTTAACCCAATGGGTCTTGCCCATTCTTCCTTGGTTAGAACTTGATGTAGCTCCATATGCATAAGCGCTGCCAGTTTCCCAAAGCTCTCCTTAAGCTTCTTTGCATGTGCTCTACTGATGGGACCCTCTGGAAGTGTGAAATTCCCATTATGCCCTTGTGTCTTAGAATGCCCCTGTTGTCTTTCCGAGCATGTATCATTTCCTCCTTCCTCAAAAAGATTCGTCCTCGAATCTGTGTCCATATCAAAAGGAGAGAGATTAGAAACATTGAAAGTGGCAGAAACATTATACTCACCTGGTAGGTCAATCTTGTAGGCGTTGTTATTGATCTTCTCAAGAACTTGGAATGGGCCATCCCCTCTAGCATCAAGTTTAGACTTCCTCTGAGTAGGAAATCTCTCCTTCCTCAAATGTACCCAAACCCAATCTCCTGGTTCGAAGACTATATGCTTTCGGCTCTTGTTAATCCTTTCTGCCGTGGCTTTGTTCTTTCTCTCAATGAGGTCACGAGCCTTTGCATGTATTGCTTTAACTTTTTCAGCCTTGCTTACTCCATCTAAGCTAATAAGATCACTCAAGGGTAAAGGCATTAAATCTAAGACAGTTAGAGGATTAAAACCTTAGACAAGTTCAAAGGGCGAAAAACCAGTGGAAGAATGGATTGTTCGGTTATAAGCAAACTCAATAAAAGGTAAACAAGCTTTCCAGGTTTTCAAATTCTTACCAACAATAGCACGCAACAAGGTTCCCAATGTCCTATTTACTACTTCAGTTTGACCATCAGTTTGAGGGTGACAAGTAGTTGAGTATAACAATTTTGTTCCCAACTTACTCCACAAAACTTTCCAGAAGTGACTTAAGAATTTGACATCACGATCAGAAACAATAGTTTGGGGAACACCATGTAAGCGCACAACTTCTCTAAAGAATAGGTCAGCAATATTTATGGCATCATCAGTTTTATGGCAAGCAATAAAATGAGCCATTTTACTAAATCTATCTACCACAACAAAAATGCTATCTCGACCTCTCCGGTTCTAGGCAAACCAAGAACAAAATCCATAGAAATATCAACCCATGGATGCACAGGAACAGGTAAAGGAGTATACAAACCATGTGGTAAGGACTTAGATTTAGCTTGTTTACAGGTAATGCATTTGGCACAAAATTTTTCGACATCTTTACGCATGTGGGGCCAATAAAAATGCTCAGATAAAATATCCAAAGTCTTATGCACACCAAAATGACCCATCAAACCCCCACTATGTGATTCTAGAACAAGTAGCTCCCGAATAGAACAAGTAGGTACACAAATCCTATTACCCCGAAAAAGAAAACCATCATGCTTGTAGAATTTGTTATGTGCACCATGTTCACATGCAGCATAGATAGAGGAAAAAGTAGAATCAGATGCATATAATTCCTTCATACACTCAAAACCCAACAGTTTAGAAGTAAGGGTTGTGATTAATGAATACCTTCTAGATAATGCATCAGCAACCACATTCTCCTTACCTTGCTTATAGGCGATTACGTATGGAAAGGATTCAAGGAATTCTATCCATTTTGAATGTCTCTTGTTTAGCTTCCCTTGACCCTTCAAGTGTTTGAGAGATTCATGGTCAGTATGTACCACAAATTCCTTAGGTAGCAAATAACGCTGCCACACTTCTAAAGCTCGCACCAAGGCAAAGCTCCTTATCATAAGTTGAGTAGTTGAGACGGGATCCATTCAACTTCTCACTGAAATAGGCGATTGCTTGCTTTTCCTGCATTAAAACAGCACCTATACCAATTCCGGAAGCATCACATTCGATTTCAAAAGTTTTAGAAAAATCCGGTAAAATAAGAATGGGGGCAGAACACAATAATTCTTTCAAGGTGTTAAAGGCAATTTCTTGTTCGTGATCCCATTTAAAGTTAACATGTTTCTTGATGATTTCAGTTAAAGGTGCAGCAATAGTAGAAAAATCTTTAACAAACCTCCGATAAAAACCCGCAAGACCATGAAAACTTCTAACATCAGAGACACTCTGAGGTGTGGGCCATTCTCTAATAGCCTTCACCTTCTCGTCATCTACCTCAATCCCTGCAGAACTTATCACAAAACCTAGGAATACGACTTTACTTAGACAGAACGAGCACTTTTGGAGATTAGCATACAATTTTTCCTTTCTAAGTACCTCTAAAACAGATTGAACATGCAAAATATGATCATCAAGGCATTTACTGTAGATAAGGATATCATCAAAATAAACAACCACAAATTTACCTAAAAATTCTCGCAAAACATGATTCATTAATCTCATGAATGTACTAGGTGCATTAGTCAAACCAAATGGCATAACTAACCACTCATACAAACCATATTTAGTTTTGAAAGCTGTTTTCCATTCATCACCAAGCTTCATTCGTATTTGATGATAACCACTCCTTAAATCTATTTTAGTAAAAACAACAGATCCATGTAATTCATCAAGCATATCATCAAGTCTAGGAATAGGATGGCGATACTTTACCGTAATCTTGTTTACAGCTCTGCAGTCAACACACATCCTCCATGAGCCATCCTTCTTTGGTACCAACAGTACTGGAACAGCACAAGGACTCATGCTTTCTCTCACAAAACCCTTAGCCAAAAGGTCCTCGACTTGCCGTTGTAGTTCCTTTGTCTCCTCAGGATTGGTCCGGTAAGCTGGCCGGTTAGGAATGCTTGATCCGGGAACAAAGTCAATCTGATGCTCAATGCCTCGTAACGGAGGTAAACCTGGGGGCAGCTCATCTGGAAAGACATCGCCAAATTCCTGCAAGAGTGAAATAAAAGCACTAGGCAGGTCATGGTTTGTTTCAATGGTAGAAAGTAAAGACTCTCTAAATCGTACTAACACCAATGCTTTTTTTCTTAAACTAGCATGCTTCAGATCCCTCTCTTTTGCATAAAAACATATTTTGTGAGCACTCTCACTCTCCACAGATGTTTCTCTTTTAGAACTCTCTTTTTTACTTAGACTCTGACTCTTTTTCTCATACGTTTTTCAATTTTCTCACATCCTAAAGACTCTGTAGTAGATTTGCGCATGCTCAGTTGCTCCAGGTACACTTCTTTAGGTGTCAAAGGTGCAAGGGTAATCTTCTTCCCAAGATAGGTGAAAGAGTATCGGTTTGTGAAACCATCATGGGTCACCTTCCTATCATACTGCCATGGACGGCCTAGAAGTAGATGACAAGCCTGCATGGGAACCACGTCACAAAGTACCTCGTCACTATATCTCCCAATAGAGAACTGTATGCGGGCTTGCATCATAACCTTCAATTCACCCACATCACTTAGCCACTCCAGTTTGTAAGGATTAGGGTGTTTGGTGCATTTCAACCCCAACTTTGTGATCAACGTAGAGCTAGCAACGTTTGTATGACTTCCAGCATCAATGATCATGAGTCCAACCTTATCTCCCAACAAAAATTTTGTATGAAAGATGTTCTCTCGCTGTTCTAGAGGATCGTCCTTGGCTTGTACATTTAAGATCCGCCTAGTAACAAGGGTCTCGCCACTAACAGCATACTCAACTATATCTTCATGATCTGTAGCATCATCCGCATGTGACATGTCTTTAAACCCATCTGAGTTATCAGATTCTGAGAAAATATCATTTGCTTTAATTACCATGGTCCTTTTATTTGGACACTCGGAAGCATAATGGCCTAATCCGCGGCACTTAAAGCAGGTAATATCACGATGCCGTGCAGGAGGTTTAGAAATGGAATTAGGCGTGTGTGTCTTCCTGTGCTGCTCTGTGGGCTTCTCCTTTGATTCGGTGGGTTTGGATCCAGTCTTCTCCCCGAAATTAGCACCTCTCGAATCCCACCTTGAAGTATAATTACGCAGCCCTTTTCCCTTTTGCTGTCTTTCCACCTTGATAGCTAGGTTCACCAAGTCTTCCATAGTCACATATGGGAGATGTTCGACAGTATTTGCAATGTCTCGATTCAGCCCACTTAAAAAATGTGCCATAGTAGCCTCAGACTCCTCCTCAATGTTTGCCTGGATTAGTAGCATTTCCATCTCCTTATGATACTCATCTACAGACTTAGAACCTTGGTATAACCGTTGGAGCCGTTGATGTAGCTCCCTGTAGTAGTAAGAAGGGACAAACCGTTGTCGCATGACCTTCTTCATCTTCTCCCAAGACAGAATTGGTGGTTTGTCATTCCGCCTCCTCTGTTTGTCCAGCTCGGCCCACCAGACAAGGGCATAATCCGAGAATTCGACAGCCGCTAGTCTTACCTTTTTCACATCAGAGTAGTTATGACATTGAAATAAGAGCTTCACCTTTCGTTCCCATTCCAGGTACGCCTCAGGGTCACTTCTGCCTTTAAATTCTGGGATGCGCATCTTGATAGAATTAAGGTTACTATCAACATCTGCCGATTGTCTATGAGGCCGGGATTTGGATGAAGGCTCCTCCTCAGACTCCGTAGAATCATTATGAACAGATTCTCGTGACCGTGCTTTTCGCTTAGGAGAGAAAGAGTTAATGCGGGAATCCATGTCATCAAGACGTTGTTGAATCTTTGTAAGGATGCTAGTAAGTGCGTCGATGTGGAAAGTTAGTTGTGGATCGGGGTTCTCTTCAGTGTTAGCCATCAATGAACCTGTAAAAAGAAAAGGCCTTACAACACTCCTCTCACGTGTATCACTCAGAGTAGGACACTCGTGTTTCACTCAGTACGTGGCTTTTACCCTCTGTTGAGCTCACCACTCTTGCCTTTTTCCACTCTTGGATTGCTTTAACAAGTTGCACTTCGGAAGATGAGGAATTGAGACACCAAACTAAGATAATCTGAATGATAGAGACGTTCAACTTGACAAGAGGATAAGTAAAGTATGTGACAAAGGACACAAGAAGTGATACTAGGAGGACAAAACTAGCAAAATTGAATCCTCATTGGAACTCAAAGAAAATTGAAAAGGATAAAACAAGGAGAAAATTTAAAATTTCTTTTTTTTTTGCTTTTTGTTTTTTTTTGTTTTTTTTTTGTTTTTTTTTTACTGAAATAAACAGAAATTCCAGTAATAGAATTTAAGAAAAATTTCTTTTTTTTTATTTTAAAGTAAATTTGCAGAAATTATAGAGAAAACTAAAGAGACTAAAAAAAATCCTGGAACGTGCAGATAAATAAGAATTTACCTACGACCTGTAACTGATACCAGATGATAAGGATTTATGTTGGGCATTAAGGGTTGAATACATTCAAAGTAGTAAAATCCTAATGGAAGGGGGACCAGAAAAGAATGGGATTAAAAGAGGAATTTTTTAGCCAAAAAAGAGACACAGCGGAAATATAAAAGATAAAGGTTTTTCCTACTAGACCTCTAAGATACCTGTTCTTAGCAACCTAGGTCACCGGAAAGGATTCCCTACTAGACCTTCAAAGAACCTGTCCTTGACAACCTAGATCAGAGGGACAAAAACTGAAAGAAACCACCACGCAGATCACCTTAGTGTTGGATCCTTCAATCTTCCTCATGCAACAAGCGAAGCAAATCACTCACCTCACTTCTCACATAATAAACGTGCTTCACAGCAACTGAAAATTTATTCATCAAGGTTATGTAAATTGTCTCACCAGAAGGTGTTTAAATAGACCTCAAACAAACTAGATAAAACATAAGATAAGATAACTAATTTAAATCAGATTTGATCTTATTGGATCTGATCAGATTTGATTTAAATTTTAAAATCCTAAAGATATGATAACTAATTTAAATCAGATTTGATCTTATTAGATTAGATCAGATTTGATTTAAATTTAAAAATCCCTAAAAATACTACTAAGCATAGCAGATAAAACAAGTCTTCTAACAACTTTTGACCACATAACAAACTAAAACAAAAGTCTAGAATTTCGAAATTTAAAGATAAATTATGCCTTCCACTGAATTCGGAAAGCATTATTGGGCTTCTTGCTGTCCTGACTTAACCCAATGGGTCTTGCCCATTCTTCCTTGGTTAGAACTTGATGTAGCTCCATATGCATAAGCGCTGCCAGGTTCCCAAAGCTCTCCTTAAGCTTCTTTGCATGTGCTCTAGTGATGGGGCCCTCTGAAAGTGTGAAATTCCCATTCTGCCCTTGTGTCTTAGAATGCCCCTGTTGTCTTTCCGAGCATGTATCACAAGGAAAACTCCCAGATGACGCGACCGTGTGACCCACGCGGACGCGTGATAGATGCCACGTGCAGAAACTGCAGAAAATGCCCCCAGCAATTTCTGAAACCCTTTTGGCCCAGATCCAAGTCCAGAAAACACATATTAGAGGTTATAAAGTGGGAGAATGTATCCATTCATGAAGAGGTCTTCCATTATTCACTTTTCATAATTTAGATGTAGTTTTTAGAGAGAGAGGTTCTCTCCTCTCTCTTAGATTAGGATTTTAGGATTTCTATTAGTTTAGTTCAATTCATCTTCAGTCACAGGTTCAATATTCCTTTTACTTTATATTTCTCTTTTACTTTTAGATACTTTAATGCTTTCATTTGTTGATTACTTATGTTGCCAAATTGGCTTACGAACCATTCATGTTAGGATTTTCTTTATTTAATATAAATTGAGGTATTTCAGATTTATGATTCTTATTTAGCTTTTTATATTCTTGGCTTTAATTGATTAATTGGAGACTCTTGAGTTATCAAACTCATCGTGATTGATAATTGTTATTTTTGTTAATTGAATTGAATTCCACTAACTCTAGTCCTTTCTTAGGAATTGAGTAGGACTTGAGGATCAAACTAATTAGTCCACTTGATTTTCCTTTGCTTTAGTAAAGGTTAACTAAGTGGGATTAGAACTCAATTCTCATCACCATCGATAAGGATAACTAGGATAGGGCTTCCGAATTTTCGTACCTTGCCAAGAGTTTTATTAGATATTAATTTATTAATTCCTGCAATTTATTTTCCTTGTTCAAACCTTTTAAAACCCAAAATTCTACTTTTTCCGTAGCTAATAATAAATCATACTTCCCTGGATTTCCTTGAGAAGACGACCCGAGGTTTGAATACTTCGGTTTATAAATTTTATTGGGTTTGTTACTTGTGACAACCAAACGTTTGTACGAAAGGATTTTCTGTTGGTTTAGGAGCTATACTTACAACGCGATTATATTTGTGAATTTTTTTAGAGGTTATAAAGTGGGGGAGTGCATCCATTGATGAAGAGGTCTTCCATTATTCACTTTTCATAATTTAGATGTAGTTTTTAGAGAGAGAAGTTTCTCTCCTCTCTCTTAGGATTAGGATTTTAGGATTTCTATTAGTTTAGTTCAATTCATCTTCAGTCACAGGTTCAATATTCCTTTTACTTTATATTTCTCTTTTACTTTCAGATACTTTAATGCTTTCATTTGTTGATTACTTATGTTGCCAAATTGGCTTACGAACCATTCATGTTAGGATTTTCTTTATTTAATATAAATTGAGGTATTTCAGATTTATGATTCTTATTTAGCTTTTTATATTCTCGGCTTTAATTGATTAATTGGAGACTCTTGAGTTATCAAACTCATCGTGATTGATAATTGTTATTTTTGCTAATTGAATTGAATTCTACTAACTCTAGTCTTTTCTTAGGAATTGACTAGGACTTGAGGATCAAACTAATTATTCCACTTGACTTTCCTTTGCTTTAGCAAAGGTTAACTAAGTGGGATTAGAACTCAATTCTCATCACCATCGATAAGGATAACTAGGATAAGACTTCCAAATTTTCGTACCTTGCCAAGAGTTTTATTAGATATTAATTTATTAATTCCTGCAATTTATTTTTCTTGTTCAAACCTTTTAAAACCCAAAATTCTACCTTTTCTATAGCTAATAATAAATCATACTTCCCTGCAATTTCTTGAGAAGACGACCCTAGGATTGAATACTTCGGTTTATAAATTTTATTGAGTTTGTTACTTGTGACAACCAAACGTTTGTACGAAAGGATTTTCTGTTGGTTTAGGAGCTATACTTACAATGCGATTATATTTGTGAATTTCTTTAGAGGTTATAAAGTGGGAGAATGCATCCATTCATGAAGAGGTCTTCCATTATTCACTTTTCATAATTTAGATGTAGTTTTTAGAGAGAGAGGTTTTTCTCCTCTCTCTTAGGATTAGGATTTTAGGATTTCTATTAGTTTAGTTCAATTCATCTTCAGTCACAGGTTCAATATTCCTTTTACTTTATATTTCTCTTTTACTTTCAGATACTTTAATGCTTTCATTTGTTGATTACTTATGTTGCCAAATTGGCTTACGAACCATTCATGTTAGGATTTTCTTTATTTAATATAAATTGAGGTATTTCAGATTTATGATTCTTATTTAGCTTTTTATATTCTTGGCTGTAATTGATTAAATGGAGACTCTTGAGTTATCAAACTCATCGTGATTGATAATTGTTATTTTTGCTAATTGAATTGAATTCTACTAACTCTAGTCCTTTCTTAGGAATTGACTAGGACTTGAGGATCAAACTAATTAGTCCACTTGACTTTCCTTTGCTTTAGTAAAGGTTAACTAAGTGGGATTAGAACTCAATTCTCATCACCATCGATAAGGATAACTAGGATAGGACTTCCAAATTTTCGTACCTTGCCAAGAGTTTTATTATATATTAATTTATTAATTCCTGCAATTTATTTTCCTTGTTCAAACCTTTTAAAACCCAAAATTCTACCTTTTCCATAGCTAATAATAAATCATACTTCCCTGCAATTCCTTGAGAAGATGACCCGAGGTTTGAATACTTCGGTTTAAAAATTTTATTGGGTTTGTTACTTGTGACAACCAAACGTTTGTATGAAAGGATTTTCTATTGGTTTAGGAGCTATACTTACAATGCGATTATATCTGTGAATTTCTTTACCGATAGAAAAACCAGTTCGTCAATGCTTTAAAAGTTAGAATGCTTTGAAAATTTTCTAATAAAGTTAGAATGTTTTGAGAGTTAGAATGCTATGAAAGTTATAATACTTTGAAATGAAAATAAGATAGAAAATATGATAGAATAAAGTTAGAATGGTGATGAGAGTATTTATGTCGGTCTAGAATTTCTCAATAGAAAAGAATTGTTTCGTTGCAAGCATAGTCCAAACCGGCAATTGATCCTCACATAAAAGTTTAATTTGTTTGTCATAATGCAAACCAATAAAAACCGAGTATTTACACCTCGGGTCGTCTCCATAGAAATTGTAATTAAGTGCTCAATTATTGGTTATGAGAAAATGGGGGTTGTGATGACAATTGACAAGAAATGCAAATGATAAGAAAGTAAAAAAGCATGCAAGGAATTAAATGAAAAGCAAGTAAAGCAATAAAAATGGAATTTAAATGGCAAAAAGGAACTCTTGGCAAAGGTTGAGATTTAAGGTTTTTTATCCTAGTCATTGACCACAAACATGGTAATTGTGAAGAGTTAATCTCATTTTGTCAGCCCAACATCGAGCATTAGTCAAATAGGCATAATTGATCTCAATCCACAAATCCTAGCTAATTCACTAATTAACTTAGTGAAAGGCTAGCGTTAGAGGAAACCAAACCAATCAACAATCATAGTCACAATCAAGAATGGACATCAATGACTTAAGGTCACCTAGGTCCTCAATTCCAAGCCAAGAGTGTGAAAACCTACACTAAAACTAACCTAAGCATTTTATCAAATACTTGGTGTGCAAAAAAAAAAGAAAAATATCATAAATTACAATAATAATAAATTCTATAACTACCAATTGCAAGAAAATAATAATAACAACTCAAGTAAGCATCAACGAAACATACAACATCAAAATTACATTAAAATGAATCAAAATTGACAAGTATTCATAAACTAAAAGGGAAAATTGAGAAAATAACAAAAAAAAACTAAGAGGATCAAGACAAAAGAACATAAAAATATAAATGAAACTACACTAAAACAAGAATCAAAGACTAAAATTAAAGAGAAACTAAACTAAGAATCCTAAATTCTAGTGAGAAGAGAGAGCTTCTCTCTCTAGAATATAACCTAAAACAAGTTACTAAACTAAACCTAATTGCTCCCCCCTTTCATCCTTCTTGAAGTTGGCTTCAAATAGCTTTAGAAATGAGTTGGATTGGGTTTGGAAAGCCCCAACATTGTGACCCACATGTTGCATTAAATGAGCTCACGTGATTGCACTCGTGCGTATGCACGACTGACTATGCGTACGCATAGTCCACACAGAATTACAACTGTGCATACGCATGCATGACCGTGTGTACGCATGATTGCACGAACTTCAAAACGTGCGTACGCACGCATCACTGTGCGTATGTACAATCCTGAAGAGTTCCAAACTCCATTTCTTCATGAATTCTCCACTCTTGCATGCTTTTTCCTTACTTTTTCAATCCATACTTGCTTTGTAAGCCTAAAATCACTAAACAAATACATCAAGGCATCAAATGGAATTAAAGTGAATAAAATTTAGCAATTTTATGGCCTAAAAAGCATGTTTTTACTTTTAAGTACAAATTAGGAGGAATTCACAAAACCATGCTATTTTAATGAATAAATGTGGGATAAGTTGTTAAAATTCACCAAATTCAATACAAAATTTATCATCAAATATGGACTCATCATTTTCTCCACACTTATATAATAGCATATTCTCATGCTAATCACAAAGGAGAAGGATCAAAGGAAAAACCACTTATTTAATGGAACTAGTTATATGCATACAACTATACTAATTAATGCTATCTACTTCTATCTATACTATAGTTTTCTATTGACTTGGCAAAATGATGAGCGGATAATTTATACGCTTTTTGGCATTGTTTTTAGTATGTTTTTAGTAGGATCTAGTTACTTTTAGGGATGTTTTCATTAGTTTTTATGTTAAATTCACATTTCTGGACTTTACTATGAGTTTGTGTGTTTTTCTGTGATTTCAGGTATTTTCTGGCTGAAATTGAGGGACTTGAGCAGAAATCAGATTCAGAGGTTGAAAAAGGACTGCTGATGCTGTTGGATTCTGACCTCCCTGCACTCAAAGTGGATTTTCTGGAGCTACAGAACTCTAAATGGCGCGCTTCCAATTGCATTGGAAAGTAGACATCCAGGGCTTTCCAGCAATATATAATAGTCTATACTTTGGCCAAGAATTGACGACGTAAACTGGCGTTCAACGCCAGCCTTCTGCCCAAATCTGGCGTCCAGCGCCAGAAAAGGATCCAAAACCAGAGTTGAACGCCCAAACTGGCACAGAAACTGGCGTTCAACTCCACAAATGGCCTCTGCACGTGGAACACTTAAGCTCAGCCCAAACACACACCAAGTGGACCCCGGAAGTGGATTTATGCATCAATTACTTACTCATGTAAACCCTAGTGACTAGTTTATTATAAATAGGACCTCTTACTATTGTATTAGACATCTTTTGATCATCTTAGGATCTTAGGATCATCTTTGAACGCATTGTTCTTAGACCAAGGGGGCTGGCCATCTTGGCCATGCCTGGACCTTCACTTATGTATTTTCAACGGTAGAGTTTCTACACTCCATAGATTAAGGTGTGGAGCTCTGCTGTTCCTCAAAGATTAATGCAAAGTACTACTATTTTCTATTCAATTCTTCTTATTTCTCTTCTAAGATATCCATTCGCACCCAAGAACGTGATGAAGGTGATGATTATGTGTGACGCTCATCATCCTTCTCCCTTATGAACGCGTGCCTGACAAACACTTCTGTTCTACATGAAATAAGCTAGAATGAGTATCTCTTAGATCTCCTAACCGGAACCTTCGTGGCGTAAGCTAGAATGATGGCGGCATTCAAGAGAATTCGGAAGGTCTAAACCTTGTCTGTGGTATTCCAAGTAGGATTCAATGATTGAATGACTGTGACGAGCTCCTAACTCGCGATTGCAGGGCGTTAGTGACAGACGCAAAAGGATAGTAAATCCTATTCCAGCATGATCGAGAACCGACAGATGGATAGCCGTGTCGTGACAGGGTGCGTGAGCATATTATTCACTGAGAGGATAAGATGAAGCCATTGGCAAGGGTGATGCCTCCAGACGATTAGCCGTGCCGTGACAGGGCATTGGATCATTTTCCCGAGAGATGACCGAAAGTAGCCATTGACAGTGGTGATGTATCACATAAAGCCAGCCATGGAAAGGAGTGAGACTGATTGGATGAAGATAGTAGGAAAGTAGAGGTTCAGAGGAACGAAAAGCATCTCCATTCGCTTATATGAAATTCCTACCAATGATTTACATAAGTATCTCTATCCCTATTCTATTATTTATTATTCGAAAACTCCATGATTATTTTATATCCGCCTAACTGAGATTTGCAAGGTGACCATAGCTTGCTTCATACCAACAATCTCCGTGGGATTCGACCCTTACTCACGTAAGGTATTACTTGGACAACCCAGTGCACTTGCTGGTTAGTTGTATCGAAGTTGTGACAAATTATGAATGTGTAATCACGATTACGCGTACCAAGTTGCTCACGTGCCAGGAATAATTTGAGCCTGGACATCACAATTTCGTGCACCAAGTTTTTGGCGCCGTTGCCGGGGATTGTTTGAGTATGAACAACTGACGGTTCATCTTGTTGCTCAGATTAGGTAATTTTCTTTTTATTTTATTTTTTAAAACTTTTTCAAAAATCTTTCAAAAATATTTTCAAAAAAATTTCTCTTTTGTTTTCGAAAAATAAAAATAAAAATGTTTTCAAAAATTTTATTCAAGATTTTTAAGAATGAATTCTAGTGTTTCATGAAGCATGTTGAAGCCTGGCTGGCTGTAAAGCCATGTCTAAATTCTTTTGGACTGAGGCTTGCAATTTGTTATCAAAGAGCAATATACTCTCGTGTTAAAGACTAAAGCTTGGCTGGCCATTGGCCATGTCTAGTGTTTTGGACTGGAGCTTTCTTTGAAAGCTTGGCTGGCTAGTGAGCCATGTCTAATTCCTGGACTGAAGCTTTAGACTAACATGGCAAGATTCCTGGAATTCATATTAAAAATTTTTGGAATCCTTATTTTTTCTTTTAAATTTTCGAAAAATATAAATAAAAATCCAAAAAAATTAGAAAATCATAAAAATCAAAAATATTTTCTGTTTCTTGTTTGAGTCTTGAGTCATGTTATAAGTTTGGTGTCAATTGCATATGCATCTTGCATTCTTTTCGAAAATTTCATGCATTCATAGTGTTCTTCATGATCTTCAAGTTGTTCTTGGTAAGTCTTCTTGTTTGATCTTGATGATTTTTTGTTTTGTGTTGTATAGTGTTTTTCATATGCATTCTTGAATTCTTAGTGTCTAAGCATTAAAGAATTCTAAGTTTGGTGTCTTGCATGTTTTCCTTGCATTAAAGATTTTTCAAAAATGTGTTCTTGATGTTCATCATGATCTTCATAGTGTTCTTGGTGTTCATCTTGACATTCATAGCATTCTTGCATTCATCACATGTTTTGATCTAAAAATTTCATGCATTGCATAATTTTCATGTTTTTCTCTTGCATCATAAAAATTCAAAAATCAAAAAAAATATCTTTCCCTTTTTCTCTCATCAAATTCAAAAATTTGAGTTGACTTTTTCAAAAATTTTTAAAATCAAGTTGTTGCCAATGAGTCAAATCAAATTTTCAATTTGAAAATCATATCTTTTTCAAAATCTTTTTTTTAAAAATCAAATCTTTTTCAAAATTCTTAGTTATTTTCGAAAATTCCAAAAATATTTTTCAAAAATATTTTTCTTATTTTTGTACCAAATTTTCGAAAATAACATAATCAATTAATGTTTTGATTCAAAAATTTGAAGTTTGTTACTTGCTTGTTAAGAAAAATTCAAACTTTAAGTTCTAGAATCATATCTTGTGATTTCTTATGAATCAAGTCATTAATTGAGATTTTAAAAATCAAATCTTTTTCAAAACTAATTTCTATCATATCTTTTCA
This sequence comes from Arachis ipaensis, assembly GCF_059453495.1. Lineage (NCBI taxonomy): Eukaryota > Viridiplantae > Streptophyta > Magnoliopsida > Fabales > Fabaceae > Arachis > Arachis ipaensis. The sequence continues at coordinate 40,383,424 of NC_142444.1, read as the reverse complement.
AAAATATCTTCTTATCTTATCTTTTTCAAAAAAATATCTTTTAAAAAATATCTTTTCTAACTTCCTAACTTTTTATCTTTTCAAAATTTGTTTCAACTAACTAACTAACTTTTTGTTTGTTTCTTAACTTTTTCAAAACTACCTAACTAACTCTCTCTCTCTAATTTTCGAAAATATCTCCCCTCTTTTTCAAAAATTTCTTTTTAATTAACTAATTTTTTTTATTTTTTATTTTTGATTTCAAAAATTTTTCGAAAAAATACTAACAAATTTTCAAAAACCAATTTTCAAAAATCACTAACTCCTTTTTCAAAATAATTTTCGAAAATTATTCCCCCCCATCTCATTCTATTTATTCATTCATATCCTAACATCTCATTTCACCTCCTTCTATCCTCACAGTTGTGTTTCTTCCATTATATTACATTCTTTGTCTCCCCCTCTTCTTCCACTCACACAGGGATCCCTATACTGTGGTATAAAGGATCTCTATTATTATCATTATTTTTCTGGCCATTCTTCCTTGTCATATGAGCAGGAGCAAGGATAAGAACATTCTTGTGGAAGCAGATCCAGAACCTGAAAGGACTCTGAAGAAAAAATTAAGAGAAGCTAAAATACAACAATCCAGAGATAACCTTTCAGAAATTTTCGAACAGGCAGAGGAGATGGCAGCCGAAAATAATAATAATGTAAGGAAGATGCTTGGTGACTTTACTGCACCTAATTCCAATTTACATGGAAGAAGCATCTCCATTCCTACCATTGGAGCAAACAACTTTGAGCTTAAACCTCAATTAGTTTCTCTAATGCAGCAGAACTGCAAGTTTCATGGACTTCCATCTGAAGATCCTTTTCAGTTCTTAACTGAATTCTTGCAGATATGTGATACTGTTAAGACTAATGGAGTAGATCCTGAAGTCTACAGGCTCATGCTTTTTCCTTTTGCTGTAAGAGACAGAGCTAGATTATGGTTGGATTCTCAACCTAAAGACAGCCTGAACTCTTGGGATAAGCTGGTCACGGCTTTCTTAGCCAAGTACTTTCCTCCTCAAAAGCTGAGCAAGCTTAGAGCTGATGTTCAAACCTTCAGACAGAAAGAAGGTGAATCCCTCTATGAAGCTTGGGAAAGATACAAACAGTTGACCAAAAAGTGTCCTTCTGACATGCTTTCAGAATGGACCATCCTGGATATATTCTATGATGGTCTGTCTGAGCTATCAAAGATGTCACTGGACACTTCTGCAGGTGGATCCATTCACCTAAAGAAAACGCCTACAGAAGCTCAAGAACTCATTGACATGGTTGCTAATAACCAGTTCATGTACACTTCTGAAAGGAATCCTGTGAGTAATGGGACGCCTATGAAGAAGGGAGTTCTTGAAGTTGATACTCTGAATGCCATATTGGCTCAGAATAAAATATTGACTCAGCAAGTCAATATGATCTCTCAGAGTCTGCATGGAATGCAAGCTGCATCCAACAGTACTCAAGAGGCTTCTCCTGAAGAAGAAGCTTATGATCCTGAGCACCCTGCAATAGCAGAGGTAAATTACTTAGGTGAACCTTATGGAAACACCTATAACTCAACATGGAGAAATCATCCAAATTTCTCATGGAAGGATCAAAAGCCTCAACAAGGCTTTAATAATGGTGGAAGAAACAGGTTTAGCAATAGTAAGCCTTTTCCATCATCAACTCAGCAACAGACAGAGAACTCTGAACAAAATGCTTCTAATTTAGCAAATCTAGTCTCTGATCTATCTAAGGCCACTGTAAGTTTCATGAATGAAACAAGGTCTTCCATTAGAAATCTGGAAGCACAAGTGGGCCAGCTGAGTAAAAGGATCACTGAAATCCCTCCTAGTACTCTCCCAAGCAATATAGAAGAGAACCCAAAAGGAGAGTGCAAGGCCATTGACATAAGCGCCATGGCCGAACCTGTGAGGAGAGGAGAGGACGTGAATCCCAAGGAGGAAGACCTCCTGGGACGTCCAGTGATCAATAAGGAGCTTCCCTCTGAGGAACCAAAGGACTCTGAGGCCCATCTAGAGACCATAGAGATTCCATTGAACCTCCTTATACCCTTCATGAGCTCTGATGAGTATTCCTCTTCAGAAGAGAATGAGGATGTTACAGAAGAGCAAACTGCCAAGATTCTTGGTGCAATCATGAAGCTGAATGCCAAATTGTTTGGCATTGATGCTTGGGAAGTTGAACCTCCCTTGTTCATCAATGAACTAAGTGATCTGGATCAACTGACATTGCCTCAGAAAAGACAGGATCCTGGATGGTTCATAATATCCTGTACCATAGGCACCATGGTCTTTAAGGCTCTGTGTGACCTTGGTTCAAGAATAAACCTCATGCCCCTCTCTGTAATAGAGAAACTGGGAATCTATGGGGTGCAAGCTGCTAAAATCTCACTAGAGATGGCAGACAGCTCAAGAAGACAGGCTTATGGACAAGTAGAAGATGTATTAGTAAAGGTTGAGGGCCTTTACATACCTACTGATTTCATAGTCCTGGATACTGGAAAGGAAGAGGATGAATCCATCATCCTAGGAAGACCTTTCCTGGCCACAGCAAGAGCTGTGATTGATGTTGACAGAGGTGAAATAGTCCTTCAATGGAATGAGGACTCCCTTGTGTTTAAAACTCAAGGATCTCCCTCTGCAACCATGGAGAGGAAGCAGAAAAAGCTTCTCTCAAGGCAGAGTCAACCAGAACCCCCACAGTCAAACTCTAAGTTTGGTGTTGAACTCCCATATCCAAACTCTAAGTTTGGTGTTGGAGAGTCTCAACAAAGCTCTGCACATCTGTGAGGCTCCATGAGAGCCCACTGTCAAGCTATTGACATTAAAGAAGCGCTTGTTGGGAGGCAACCCAATGTTTATCTAATTCTTATTTTTATTGTTTTTCATGTTTTCTTAGGTTCATGATCATGTGGAGTCACAAAATAAATATAAAAATTGAAAACGGAATCAAAAACAGCAGAAGAAAAATCACACCCTGGAGGAGCATCTGTCTGGCGTTCAAACGCCAGAACAGAGCATAGTTCTGGCGCTGAACGCCCAGAATGGGAGCATCCTGGCGCTGAACGCCCAGAACAAGCATGGTTCTGGCGTTCAACGCCAGAAATGGCAGCAAAGGGGTGTTGAACACCCAAAATGGGCACCAACCTGGCGCTGAACGCCCAGAGTTGTGTGCAAGGGCATTTTACATGCCTAAATTGGTGCAGGGATGTAAATGCCTTAACACCTCAGGATCTGTGGACCCCACAGGATCATCTCAGGATCTGTGGACCCCACAGGATCCCCACCTACCTCATCATCTCTCTTTCCATTCATGATCATCCCTTCTTTTTTTTCCATTTACCACTCACATCCATACACCCACTACCTTTAAAAATTCAATATCTCTCTCCCACCCAATCCCACCCATATGGCCGAATACACACTCCCATCCATCTCCTCCATATCTTCTTCTTATTCTTCTATTCTTTCTTCTTTTGCTCGAGGGCGAGCAACATTCTAAGTTTGGTGTGGTAAAAGCATAGCTTTTTTGTTTTTTCCATAACCATTGATGGCACCTAAGGCCAGAGAAACCTCTAGAAAGAGGAAAGGGAAGACAAAAGCTTCCATCAAGGGTCTATAGCTCAGTGGTAGAACATTTGACTGCAAATCAAGAGATCCCTGAGATACCTCAAGGGATACATTTTCTTCCACACAATTATTGGAAGCAACTAAGGGTGGAACATCAAGAGCACTCCATCATCCTTCATGAAATCAGAGAAGATCTAAAAGCACTGAAGGAGGAGCAACAAAGACAAGGAAGAGACATAGAGAGCTCAAGGACATCACTAAGGTGGATTCATTCCTTGTTCTTACTTTCTCTGTTTTTCGTTTTCTATGTTATGTGCTTATCTATGTTTGTGTCTTCATTACATGATCATTAGTAGTTAGTAACTTTGTCTTAAAGTTATGAATGTCCTATGAATCCATCACCTCTCTTAAAATAAAAACTGTTTTAATTCAAAAGAACAAGAAGTACATGAGTTTTGAATTTATCCGTGAACTTAGTTTAATTATATTGATGTGGTGACAATGCTTCTTGTTTTCTGAATGTATGCTTGAACAGTGCATATGTCTTTTGAAGTTGTTGTTTAAGAATGTTAAATATGTTGGCTCTTGAAAGAATGATGACTAGGAAACATGTTATTCGATAATCTGAAAAATCATAAAAAATGATTCTTGAAGCAAGAAAAAGCAGCAAAGAACAAAGCTTGCAGAAAAAAAAAAAAAGAAAAAAAAGGGGGCAAAAAAAATAGAAAAAAAAATAGAAAGAAAAAGAAAAAGCAAGCAGAAAAAGCCAATAACCCTTAAAACCAAAAGGCAAGGGCAAATAAAAAGGATCCCAAGACTTTGAGCATCAGTGGATAGGAGGGCCTAAAGGAATAAAATCCTGGTCTAAGCGGCTAAACCAAGCTGTCCCTAACCATGTGCTTGTGGTGTGTAGGTGTCAAGTGAAAACTTGAGACTGAGCGGTTAAAGTCAAGGTCCAAAGCAAAAGAAGAGTGTGCTTAAGAACCCTGGACACCTCTAATTGGGGACTTTAGCAAAGCTGAGTCACAATCTGAAAAGGTTCACCCAATTATGTGTCTGTGGCATTTATGTATCCGGTGGTAATACTGGAAAACAAAGTGCTTAGGGCCACGGCCAAGACTCATAAAGAAGTTGTGTTCAAGAATCATCATACTGAACTAGGAGACTCAATAACACTATCTGAACTCTGAAGTTCCTATAGATGCCAATCATTCTGAACCTCAATGGATAAAGTGAGATGCCAAAACTATTCAAGAGGCAAAAAGCTATAAGTCCCGCTCATATGATTGAAGCTCTGTTTCATTGATAGTTTGGAATTTATAGTATATTCTCTTCTTTTTATCCTATTTGATTTTCAGTTGCTTGGGGACAAGCAACAATGTAAGTTTGGTGTTGTGATGAGCGGATAATTTATACGCTTTTTGGCATTGTTTTTAGTATGTTTTTAGTAGGATCTAGTTACTTTTAGGGATGTTTTCATTAGTTTTTATGTTAAATTCACATTTCTAGACTTTACTATGAGTTTGTGTGTTTTTCTATGATTTCAGGTATTTTCTGGCTGAAATTGAGGGACTTGAGCAGAAATCAGATTCAGAGGTTGAAAAAGGACTGCTGATGCTGTTGGATTCTGACCTCCCTGCACTCAAAGTGGAGTTTCTGGAGCTACAGAACTCGAAATGGTGTGCTTCCAATTGCGTTGGAAAGTAGACATCCAGGGCTTTCCAGCACTATATAATAGTCCATACTTTGGCTAAGAATTGACGACGTAAACTGGCGTTCAACGCCAGCCTTCTGCCCAAATCTGGCGTCCAGCGCCAGAAAAGGATCCAAAACCAGAGTTAAACGCCCAAACTGGCATAGAAACTGGCGTTCAACTCCACAAATGGCCTCTGCATGTGGAACACTTAAGCTCAGCCCAAACACACACCAAGTGGGCCCCGGAAGTGGATTTATGCATCAATTACTTACTCATGTAAACCCTAGTGACTAGTTTATTATAAATAGGACCTCTTACTATTGTATTAGACATCTTTTGATCATCTTAGGATCTTAGGATCATCTTTGAATGCATTGTTCTTAGACCAAGGGGGCTGGCCATCTCGGCCATGCCTGGACCTTCACTTATGTATTTTCAACGGTAGAGTTTCTACACTCCATAGATTAAGGTGTGGAGCTCTGCTGTTCCTCAAAGATTAATGCAAAGTACTACTGTTTTCTATTCAATTCTTCTTATTTCGCTTCTAAGATATCCATTCGCACCCAAGAACGTGATGAAGGTGATGATTATGTGTGACGCTCATCATCCTTCTCCCTTATGAACGCGTGCCTGACAAACACTTCTGTTCTATATGAAATAAGCTAGAATGAGTATCTCTTAGATCTCCTAACCGGAACCTTCGTGGCGTAAGCTAGAATGATGGCGGCATTCAAGAGAATCCAAAAGGTCTAAACCTTGTCTGTGGTATTCCAAGTAGGATTCAATGATTGAATGACTGTGACGAGCTCCTAACTCGCGATTGCAGGGCGTTAGTGACAGATGCAAAAGGATAGTAAATCCTATTCCAGCATGATCGAGAACCGACAGATGGATAGTCGTGCCGTGACAGGGTGCGTGAGCATATTATTCACTGAGAGGATAAGATGAAGCCATTGGCAAGGGTGATGCCTCCAGACGATTAGCCGTGCCGTGACAGGGCATTGGATCATTTTCCCGAGAGATGACCGAAAGTAGCCATTGACAGTGGTGATGTATCACATAAAGCCAGCCATGGAAAGGAGTGAGACTGATTGGATGAAGATAGTAGGAAAGTAGAGGTTCAGAGGAACGAAAAGCATCTCCATTCTCTTATATGAAATTCCTACCAATGATTTACATAAGTATCTCTATCCCTATTCTATTATTTATTATTCGAAAACTCCATGATTATTTTATATCCGCCTAACTGAGATTTGCAAGGTGACCATAGCTTGCTTCATACCAACAATCTCCGTGGGATTCGACCCTTACTCACGTAAGGTATTACTTGGACGACCCAGTGCACTTGCTGGTTAGTTGTATCGAAGTTGTGACAAATTATGAATGTGTAATCACGATTACGCGTACCAAGTTGCTCACGTGCCAGTAATAATTTGAGCCTGGACATCACAATTTCGTGCACCACAAAACAAACAAACAAATTCTGAGCAAGCATATAGTGATATAGACATATAGGTCTCAAACAAGGAAATATTGCAATGCAATCACAATTCCATGAATTGATTCAAGTTCTCAAAAAGAATGTAATAACTTGAAAGATAATACAAAATAAGAGGTGTAGAAACATAGAATTGAGCAATCGAACCCCTCACCGGATGTGTATATACTCTAATCGCTCAATGTTTAGGGTTTAATAACTCAATCCTCCTCTAATCATTCTTTATAGGATTTTCTCTTCATCTAACAATCAACACATTTAATGTATGTATGCAAGTATCATGAAGACTTCTCAGGGTTGTAATGGGGTTGAGTTAAGGTAGGATGAATATGGTCAAGTGGACTAAAAGATTGAATATTTGATTAGCTTAAGCATCTATCTAACCTATAACAACCTAATCACTAAAATTCAATCTAACTATCCATTACTCTCTTTTTACACACATTCATGCATTCTTTCTCATTTAATCCACAAATGCATTCATTATTCATTTTTTTCTTTTCTTTGGGGTAACCTTTGTCTCCTTTTATTATTTTTTTCAATTTTTTTATTTCTTTTTTTTCTTTTCAAGTAATATATATACAAAACAAATGTATATGGTTAAAGAAATTGACACATGAATGTGCACCCATTTTCCAAAATTTTTAATAAATATCCAAAATAAACTTTTTATTCACTACCAATATTTTCCAAAAACTTTCTCCACACTTAAATGACACACACACACTTTAAGCTAAGCTAATCAAAAATGCAATTCAAGGCCATTCATGGTTTTTCGCTTAGGATTGTGATGTGCTAATATTAAAAATAATGGGGTCAATAAGGCTCCAAATTAGTTCACAATGGTAGATATAAGGATATGGCTATATGGGTTAGTAAGCTTTAATTCAAAAATAGCCTCAATCATGCTAAACGCATTCAAAACATCAAACATCAAAAATAAAGAATTAAACAAAGCTAAAATCACAATTATAGAAGGAGCATAACACACAAGAATAAGGATTGTGGTTGAAATATGCAACCACGCATTAAAAGCTCAAATCTCACTTGGTGTCTTGTTCTATCTCTCTTCTATATTCCACAAAATAATTTAAGCAAGTTTAAAAGCAATTTTTCGAATTAAAACAATGGAATTCCCTAAAATAAATTTTTCTTGAAAATTTTTGTTATTTTTGCCAAGATTATTTTCTATGTATGTATAATGTGTTGGATGCAATTCCAAAATTCTTATCTCTTTCCTAATTTCCACTATACAAAAATCATCATGAACAATTAGGACAAAATTAACTAGGTACTATACTATTCACAACATCCAATCACAATTACTAGCTATAGAATATATACCAAGCAAAATAAAAATGCAATAACTAATAATAAAACTAAAGATAGACTAAGATATATATAACCAATCAAAATAAGAGCATGCAGTACAAAAGTCAAAAGTACTAATAAATATCCATAAAAAACATAATAACTAAAAGTAAAATAGAGTGTAAAGTGTTCGGAACAAGAAATTTACATCCCAAAAGTTATGAATCCCCCCCCCACACTTAAGTGTGGCACGATCCTCCGTGCATGGATGATAATCTGGGGGACAGAAGGATTTAAGCATCGCCACCTTCAGCTGGTGGTTGCGGGGCCTCTGGCTGCTATATAAAACAAATAAACAGGAATTGAGAAAGAGTTAATATGAGTGTGGTATGATAAAAGACAATGTGTGTATTCTAAATGTGCGCATGGTTAGAACACACACATGGCCGGTTAAAACGGCAAACCACACAATCAAAAATTAACCATGAATTCCTCCATTAAGTGGCCTATGATGCAAGCGATGGATATTGAGATTGTGCAAGTGAAAGCGCAAGATTAATATAGAATAGCACAACGAATAATAACCAATTCATCCTTAATAAAAGAAGCCTACTTATTCATCCTAAAAAAATAAGGAAATAATCACACAGACAAGGCGTTTGTTGTAAAAAAAAGGGGCAAACTTGATAAAAATTAAGTCAAGTCACTCAAACAAATGCAAAGCATTAAAGAATAAAAACCTTGGTATGTGATTATGTAGATTTGAAAATCATGATGAGCAAGTAGTTCAATTCAATTCACTAGGTTCAATATGCACTTGTTAAAGATTTCATCAAATATGAAACTAAATGTAACATTTCCAAGTTGATTTGGTGCTAGTAACTCAAAGCAGTAAACAAGTACATTAATGAAGTTCAATCCCAAATAAAATTGTAAGCATTTAAAATGCACAACTCTTGAGTAGAATTCCTAACAAGAACAAAGTTTAAGACATATGGTGGCCATAATACATGAATTAAACAAAAAACTCATTTAGGCATTATGACGAACACTTGGTATGCAATTCATATATTCATAAATTTCAAATCAATTTCAAGCAACAATCAACCCAATTAATATCAAACAAACACTTGCAACTCATATGACAACCAATTAACCAATCTAACCTAATATACTTACTAAAATCAACTACAAAATTTATTGAGAACTAAATAAAAGAAGCAGAGTAAAGGTAATGTAAGAACTTGGAGTTGAAGAAGGAATTCATGGAAGGAGGGCAGTTGTAGTGGTGCTTGGATGCTGCCTGATGAATCCATATTTGATGATGATTTTTGGTTGAAATTGAATGGATTTCATCATATAAACTTGCACTTATTCCATTAAATAGCATGCTTTTGAACTCTCCTCCTAATTTGTGCTTGATTATGAAAACATGCTCTTTTGTGCCTAATTTGATTAATTTTATTCCATTTACCTTCCATTCGATACCTTGATATTATTTGTGAGTGATTTCAGAGGTATAAGGTAGGAATGGCTTGGGAAGAATGGAAGAGGAGCATTCAAAGTGGATGAAAAATGAAGAATCAAAGGAGAAGAGCTCAACGAAGTGTGCGTATGCACAGACATGCGTGCGTACGCACAGCCATCAAAATAGAGCCACGCGTGCACGTGAGCCGCTTCGTGCGCGTCGCGCGTCTGTGCGCAAACCATCTTGTGCGTACGCACAGGAAAGAATTTTGGCAGAGTGTGCGTGCACACACGTCTGTGTGTACGCACAGGTGGCCCCACATGCCTTCATTAAAATAGCACGTGACTCGCGATTTTGATGGATTTGAGGCCCATTTCTGAAGCCATTTAGCTCATAATGAAGGGAGAATGAGGACCATTGATGAATCCATATTTAATGATGATTTTTTATTAGAATTGAATGGATTTTCATCATATAAACTTGCACTTATTCCCTTGAATAGCATGCTTTTGAACTTCCCTCCCAAATTATGTTTGATTATGAAAATATGCTCTTTTGCACCTAATTTAATCTATTTTATTCCATTTGCCTTCCATTCGATGCCTTGATGTTGTTTGTGAGTGATTTCAGGTGTATAAGGTAGGAATGAGTTGGAGAAAATGGAAGATAAGCATGCAAAGTGGAGGAAACATGAAGAATGAAAAGAGATGAGTTCAGAGACGTGTGCGTGCGCACGGCTGCTTGTGCGTACGCACAGCTGCCCAACCAGAGCGCGTGGATTGCTTCGAGCGCGTCGCGCTTCCATTCAAGCATCGCCTAGTGTGCGTGCACACGGCTACTTGTGCGTATGCACAGGACGTGATTTTTCGCAAGGTGTGCAGACGCACGCATCTGTGGGTCCGCACAGGTGTCCGCACATGGCTTCATTAAAAGAGCACGTGACTCACGATTTGGGGGCTTTGGAGGCCCATTTCTGAAGTCTTCTAGCTCTTTGACGAATGGATTTTTGACGGTTTAGAATTTCACAAATGAAATCTCGTTGAAGTATAGTCTCTAAACCAACAATAATCCTCTCATGCAAAAATTTGTTTGTCACAAGTACAAACCCCTAAAATTTATAAACCGAAGTATTGGACCTCAGGTCGTTCTCCCTAGGACGTACAATGAAGTGTCTTGTTATCGGTTATGGGTTATTTTGGGGTTTTGGATAAGAAGCATGAAAAGTAAATGGCAATGAAAATAAACTAACAACTATAGAAGGCTCTTGGCAAGGTATGAAAATTAGAAGTCCTATCCTAGTTATCCTTTTCAATTGTGATGAGATTTGTTCATTGCTACCACTTAGTTAACCCTTACTAATTAAAGGAAAGTCAAGTGGGTGAATCAATTTGATTTCTCAAGTCCTAATCAACTCCTAAAGGAATGACTAGCTTTGGAGGCTTTCAAATCAATTAGCAATCTCTCCAATTATCAATCAACAAAGGAATTAGATGACTCAAGTGTCACTAATTACTCTACCTAGGCCAAGAGGAACAAAATCTACACTAAAATCCAACCAAGCATTTCATCAAACACTTGGAAGGCACAAAAGAAAAGTATAGTAAATCAACAACAAGAATGAAGTCTAATCAACAATTATTGAAAGGAATTAACAACAACAATCAAGGAAATCACAATTATCATGAATTACCTCAAGTTGCATTATTGAAAGAAAACCAAGGAACAACAATATATCCAAAACAAAATGGAGGATTACAATTATTAAAGCACACATCTAGAAAGAGGAAGAGGAGAAGATTAAGAATTGGTAAATGAAAAGTGAATCAAAGCATGAGTTAAACCTAGATCTAAGAAGAGAGATTAACCTAAACCTAATCCTAATCCTAGAGAGAAGGGAGAGCTTCTCTCTCTAGAAACTAACTAAAAAACTAAACTAAACTATGACTAATGATTAAAAGTATGAAAAGTATCTAAAAGTATGTTGATTCCCCTTCAATACTTGACTTAAATAGCATCAGAAATGAGTTGGATTGGGCCCACAAGGCTTCTAAAATCGCTGGCCACGTGTTGCATTAAGTGGGTCATGTGCCACCATCGGCGCGTCCGCGTACCGTGGGCGTGCGCGCCCCTATGCGCGATGTAACTATGGCAAATCTTATATCGTTTCGAAGCCCCGGATGTTAGCTTTCCAACCCAATTGGAACCGCATCATTTGGACCTCTGTAGCTCAAGTTATGGTCGTTTAAGTGCGAAGAGGTCGGCTTGACAGCTTTCCGATTCTTTCATTTCTTCATGAGTTCTCCAACTTTCCATGCTTCCTTTCTTCATTCCCTTGATCCAATCTTTGCCTCCTAAACCTTAAATCACTTAACAAACATATCAAGGAATCTAATGGAATCAAGGTGAATTAGATTTAGCTATTTTAAGACCTAAAAAGCATGTTCTCACTCTTAAGCACAATTAAAGGAGAATATACAAAACCATGCTATTTCATTGCATAAATGTGGGTAAAAGGTTATAAAATCCCCTAAATCAAGCATAAGATAAGCCCTACAAATGGGGTTTGTCACTCATATTGGAGGGGAAATGAGGGACATAACATAGCATATCATTAGGATAGTTTAGGAGTAGTGGTAGGAAGTTTTTATTTTAGTTTTTTTCTCTAAGTTTTTCATCATCTCTATTAGGGTTTATATTAGGATTTTACATCCAAGTGCCATTTCCATTTTTGATCTTGGATTTTGCTAGCTTTCATTGTAAGTATTCTCTTATTATTACTCTTTATAGTTACGTTGTCATTACTCTTTCTTCTAATTCAAGTTATAGTTCAATTTTGCTTCTCTCTTGCAATTTCAATTTCTTGTTGATGAATTTGATGTTTGATGTTTGTTTCATGCTTTCTTGTGTTATTCTTGTTGATTGAGATCAATTGTTGCTTTTAGTTTTAAGCCTTTTCTCATTTTCTCCATGTTTAAGGTTTTTGCCCACCAAGTGTTTGACAAAATGTCAAACATGGTTTTAGGCTAAATTTTTTGCTCTTGGCTTGGGTAAAGTGAGCAATTGGGTTCCTAGAGTTGGAATGTCCAACATTTAGTTTCAATCCTTGGATTGTTAATTGTCCTTGTTTCCACTAACGCTAATTTGTTGCTAAGGCAATTAGCAAGCAATTTAGGATTTGTGGGTTGAGAACACTTATGCTCATTTAACTTACTTTCCGATGTGAGGGTTGATCAAGTGAGACTAATCCATCATGATTGTCATAGTTGTGGTTCCAACAAGGAAAGGACCCTTAGCTCACTCCAAGCCAAGACTCTTTTTATGCTTTCAATCTTTCATACACTTCTATGTTAATCTCTTTTATACTTTACTTATTTATATTACATAGTCGGTTCTTTATTTTCTTCATTAGTTCAATCATTACAATTTTGCATGTTCTTTTATTGCTTTATATATTCATTTCTTTATCGACAACCCCTTGATCACTACAACCAGATTTGCACACTCATTGTTCTAAAGTACTCCTTGGGAGACGACTCGGGAGTCAAATACTCTCGGTTTTGAATTAGTTTTGAATTGTGACACATCTTGTAAGTTTCCAATTTGATTGATGGCCAACTTGTTGGGTTAGGACTATACTTACAACGCCAATTCTATTTTGGATAATTAAGTTCCTAACCCGTGCATTTGGGGCTTCGTCAAATTTTGGCGCCGTTGCTGGGGAGTTCACTTTAAGTGCAATGAGTGCTACAATTTTGGTTGTTGTAAATATGTGAATAGTGTAAATACTTGATTTTTGGTTTGCTACTTGGCATTAATTGGTAGGAGGCGCCTGGTGTGGAATTTATAACCCACAAACTAACCGGCAAGTGCATCAGGTCGTACCAAGTAATACCTCAGGTGAGTAAGGGTTGATCCCACGAGGATTGAAGGACTAAGCAACAATGGTTGATTAATTTACTTAATTAGGCAAACAGAAAGTAGTGTTTAAATGTTCAAGGAGCATTAAACAATCGTTCAGAAATTAAAATAGTAAAGTAAATGAGTTGGGAATATTTATGGAGAAACAATTAAGGTTTCAGAGTTATCTATTTTTCCGGATTAACTTTTCTTACTAACTATTTTAATTATGCAGGATTTAATTCATGACAAACTATGTGTGACTAGACCCTAATTCCTTAGACCTTTCTAGTCTCCTCTAAAATTCATCAACTGCCAATTCCTTGGTCAATTAATTCCAATTAGAGGGTGATGATCAAATTCCAGTTTATATGCCACAAAAATCCTAATTACCCAAAAATAAAAGGATTATATGTCACGTATCCCGTTAAATCTAGATAATTAAAATTTAGGAGAATATATTTTCAAGCTGTTGTTCAAGTAAAGAGCTTTTCCAAGTTATACAAGAACACAATTAGAAAGAGGGTCATACTTCCGTTCCACCCAAATTCATAAGATAAAGAGCGAAAATAATTCTTAAATTATAAATCCATACATGAATTAAAATAGAAAAAGCAATAAAATCAATCCATACAAATAGACAAAGCTCCTAACCTTAACAATGGAGGTTTAGTTGTTCATGGTAAAGAGAAAAATAAGGATTGTAAATTGGAATGGAATAATGTTGTCCTGGAACCCCACTGTTGGAATCCCCTTTTTCTCTAATCCTCATTAATTTAAAATCTATTCTCTAAAACTAAAATAATATCATTTCCTAAAAATAATATTTGAATTTAAATTAGAATTAATTAACAAGTCTTCAGTTGATAGGTGGGGACCACTCGTTTTGTCCATTCTGCAGCTTCTAATCTATGTTTTTTGGGCTGAAAACTGAGTCAAAATAGCTTAGAAATCACCCCCAGCGTTTTTCTGCGTTTTCTGCACGTGGCGCCTGTCACTCGTACGCGTCAGTCACACGTACGCATCGATGGTCTTCTTCACGTGTCACGCGCACGCGTCAGTCACGCGTACGCGTTGCTGAGCAAATCTTCAAATCATGCGTACGCGTCAGTCACGCGCACGTGTCACCATGGAAAGCTCCAAATCACGCGCACGCATCAGTCACGCATATGCGTCGCTCCTCGCTCCCATCTCCTTTGGTTCTTGTGCTGCAGAAACTCCATCAAATCCAACGGAATGCTACCTAAAATAAACAAAATTGCAAAAGACTCAAAGTAGCATCCATATTGGCTAAAAGATAATTAATTCTTTATTAAACTCAACAAATTAGATGCAAATTCACTAAGAAAAGGTAAGAAAGATGCTCGCGCATCACAACACCAAACTTGAATTGTTGCTTGTCCTCAAGCAACCAAACTTAATATCGGCTTAGAATGTGAATTTGCATGAGAATGAAAGTTCGATTAAGCTCATGTCTCTTCTTATAGTGGGGTTTATACCTACAATCTTGAATAGTTTTGGCATCTCACTCTCCTTTGAATCAGAAGAATGTCACTGTCATTCAGAATTAGAATCTGGATAATATTATGAATTCTCTGATCTTTTGTAACTCAATTTAACCCTTGAACACAATAGTTTTTCTTTTCTTTGGTGCTTTGCACCTTGAGCCTAGCCGTGACTTTAAATGTTTTATCTCAAGCTTTACTTGACACAGAAACACCACAAGCACTTAACTGGGAAACTCTTTTTGGAGTTTTGATTTTTTTCTTTCAGCTACTCCCAGACAGTGGTGCTCAAAGCCTTTGGCATACTCTTCTAATTGCAGTTGATCTCGACTCTAAATGTTTTGTCTCAAGGATTACTTGACACAAGAACACCACAAGCATGTAACTAGGGAAACAACTTTTTGAGCTTTTAATCATGTCTGACCTCCCTAGTCATTGGTGCTCAGAGCCTTGGACCTGGTTTTTTTTTTTTTTTTTTGCTGTTTCTTTTGCTTCAAGGATTAAATTTTTTTTTATTTCAGAGAAATCATAATAATTCTCTAAATCCATGTTCCTTTTACATTAACATTCTTTGATTTAATTTTAAATATGCACTATTCATGTCATGCATTCAGAGTTACAGAAATTACCACCACATCTAAGTAAATAAGACTATTCTTCAATATAAACTCAATTTCTCATGTAATACATCACTTCTGTATTTTTTATTTTCAATTCAAGCTCAGTGAGTAATACATGAAACATCTTTTTAGAATTAAGGCAATTAAGAGAAAACTAAACTAGACCTAGGATTCTAACTAATAAAGGATCATGCAACAAACAAAGTAAAATAGCAGAAAACTAGAACATAATATAATAAAAGTGGGAAGAAATATAGAATGAAAGGAACTCAACCACCTTAGTTATCCTAGCAGTCATTTTATTCTTCAGGTTGTGCTCCTTCTGTGAAGATGATTCGCCTCCCTTTTAGTCCCATAAGAATAAACAGAAAACTTCTAGGTGAAGCGTCAACACCAAACTTAAAGGTTTACTTGTCCTCAAGCAAAGAAGAACTGAAAACATAAAGAAACAACTATTATGATGAAAGAAGAATAAAAGGATAAAAGAACAAGAGAGAATTAGGATTGGGAGAGAGAGAAAGAAAATTAAAACTAGGCGGTGAACTAGTGTAGTTATGTGGCGAAGGCGACGTGTACGCGTACAGCACGCGTACGCATGGGTCGCAAATTTTCCTTAATGACGCGTGAGCATCAGGCACGCGTCCATGTGCCCATGATTTGTGCGATTCACGCGAAGCCAGCCACGTACACGCACAACTCTCTGTTCGCGTGGCTTGGGAACCAATAATTTCATGCGACGTGTGCGCGTCATGCACGCGCACGCATCAGGGACGCGTATGCATGAACAAGTTTTATTTTTCTAGCACACTTCCAGCCCCAAGCCAGCATAAATTTCTGCCCAAACACTTATTTACGTCAATTTTTAAGGTCACGCGTACGCGTCGATGACGCGTACGTGTGGCGTGCCAAAATCACGAATGACGCGTACGCGTGGGGTACGCGTACGCGTGGGCTTGTTTGTGCGAAAGGC
Organism: Arachis ipaensis; assembly: GCF_059453495.1. Lineage (NCBI taxonomy): Eukaryota > Viridiplantae > Streptophyta > Magnoliopsida > Fabales > Fabaceae > Arachis > Arachis ipaensis. Next base: position 40,366,854 of record NC_142444.1, on the reverse strand, counting down.
ATCATTCCTGCGCCACTCCCACGCAACTCTCTGTTCATTTTTATTTTTCACGCATACCCATCTGACGCGTACACGTCAGCGACGCTTGTGGGTCGGGTGCTCTCTTTTTTTTTTTTTTTGTCCAGCTCCAGTTCTAAGATAGCTGCATGATCTAAAAAGCAATAAAAACTTAGTAAAAATCAAATAAGGAAGAAAACTACTACTACAAAAATAGCTAAGGATACGAATTTATCGGGTTGTGGTACACGAAATTATGATCTCTGATAATGACTCCAAGAGCTTGGTGCTCTAATCTCAATTCATAATTTGTCACAACTTCGATACAACTAACCAGCAAGTGCACTGGGTCGTCCAAGTAATAAACCTTACGTGAGTAAGGGTCGATCCCACGGAGATTGTTGGTATGAAGCAAGCTATGGTCACCTTGTAAATCTCAGTCTGGCGGATAATAATTGATTATGGAGTTTTCGAAATTAATAGTAAATAAACAGAAAATAAGGATAGAAACACTTATGTAATTCATTGGTGAGAATTTCAGATAAGCGTGTAGAGATGCTTTCGTTCCTCTGAATCTCTGCTTTCCTGCTGTCTTCATCCAATCAGTCTTACTCCTTTCCATAGCTGGCTTTATGCAAGGGCATCACCGTTGTCAATGGTTACTTCCCCTCCTCTTGTGAAAATGGTCCAAATGCTCTGTCATAGCACGGCTAATCATCTGAGGTTCCCGATCATGCTGGAATAGGATTCACCCTCCTTTTGCGTCTGTCACTACGCCCAGTACTCGCGAGTTTGAAGCTCGTCACAGTCATTCAATCCCTGAATCCTACTCGGAATACTGACAAACCCCAATTTGACGGTTTGTTTTGTATTGATTTTTGGGGATTTTATCACCTTTTACCCACATTTATTCAATGAAATAGCATGGTTTTATAACTTCTCCCTTAATTGTGCTTAAGAGTGAAAACATGCTTTTTAGGACTCAAAATAGCTAAATTTAATTCACCTTGATTCTATTAGATGCCTTGATATGTTCGTTAAGTAATTTCAGATTTAGGAGGCAAAGATTGGATTAAGGGAATGAAGAAAAAGCATGTAAAGTTTGAGAACTCATGAAGAAATGATGGAACCAAAAAGCTGTCAAGCCTGACCTCTTCACACTTAAATGACCATAACTTGAGCTACACAGGTCCAATTGATGCGGTTTCAGTTGGGTTGGAAAGCTAACATCCGGGGCTTCGAAACGATATAAGATTTGCCATAGTTTCTACACGTATGGTGGCGCGCACGCGCAAAGTACGCACACGCGCCGTTGTTGCCACCTAGTTCACTTAAAGCAAAACGTGGCCAACGAATTCTAAAGCCTTGTGGGCCCAATCCAACTCATTTCTGATGCTATTTAACCCAAGGAGTGAAGAGAGAAACGTGTGTTAGTTACCAATTAGTTTAGTTTAGCTTTGTAATTAGTTTCTAGAGAGAGAAGCTCTCACTTCTCTCTAGAATTAGGATTAGGTTTAGTTCTTAGATCTAGATTTTAATTCATCTTCTTCTTCTCAATTCCTTGTTGTTACATTCATTCTTCTTCCATCCTTTTGTTGTAATTTCCTTTATGTTGTTCTTGCATTTTGTTGTAGATCTACTTTTGTTCCTCCCTTTCTCTTTCAATTCAATTCAAGGTAAATCATAATAATTGTGTTCATTTGATTTGTTGTTGTTTAATTCCTTGCAAATTGAGTAGTGTAGATTTACTTTTCTTGCAATCTTACTATGCTTTCCTTTTATGCCTTCCAAGTGTTTTATGAAATGCTTGGTTGGATTTTAGAGTAGAGTTTTATGTTCTTGGCTTGGAAAGGTAACTTAGGAACTCTTGAGTTACTAATGTCCAAGTAATTGATGATTGGGATTCATTGACTCTAGTTCTCACTAATTGAATTAGTGGAGAGTTAGGACTTATGGACTAGGATTGATATAGCTCATTTGACTTTCCTTTACTACTAGTTAGAGGATGATTTAATGAGATTAATCCTTGCCAATTCTCATATTGTGGTTAGTGATTAGGATAGAGATCTTTGACCACCAACCCTTGCCAAGACCTTTTTAGCCATTAGTTTACTTTCTTACCATTTATCTTTCATGCTTCATATCAAAACCCCAAATATAACTCACAACCGATAACAAGACACTCCATTACAATTCCTAGGGAGAACGACCCGAGGTTTGAATACTTCGGTTTATAAATTTTAGGGGTTTGTTTTAGTGACAAACAACTTTTTGTATGAAAGGATTAGTGATTGGTTTAGAAACTATACTTGCAACGAGATTTCATTTGTGAAATTCTAAACCGTCAAAAATCCATTCGTCAAATACCACAGACAAGGTTTAGACTTTCCGGATTCTCATGAATGCCGCCATCAATCTAGCTTACACCACGAAGATTCTGATTAAGAGATCTAAGAGATAATCATTCAATCGAAGGTAGAACGGAAGTGGTTGTCAGGCACGCGTTCATGGGAATGATGATGATTATCACGTTCATCACATTTAGGTTGAAGTGCAAATGAATATCTTAGAAGTGGAATAAGTTAAATTGAATAGAAAAACAGTAGTACTTTGCACTAATCTTTGAGGAACAGCAGAGCTCCACACCTTAATCTATGGAGTGTAGAAACTCTACCGTTGAAAAATACATAAGTGAATATAGGGTAAGCATGGCCGAGTGGCCAGCCTCCCATGGAGGTCTAGAGATCTCAAAAATGATCAAAATATGTCTAATACAATAGTAAAAAGTCCTATTTATACTAAGCTAGTTACTAGGGTTTACAGAAGTAAGTAATTGATGCATAAATCCACCTCCGGGGCCCACTTGGTGTGTGCTTGGGCTGAGCTTGAATGTTACACGTGCAGAGGTCATTCTTGGAGTTGAACGCCAGGTTGTAACGTATTTCTGGCGTTCAACTCTGGTTTGTGACTTGTTTCTGGCGTTTAACTCCAGACAGTAGTGTAGAACTGGCGTTTAACGCCCTTTTACGTCATCTAAACTCGTTCAAAGTATGGACTAGTATACATTTCTGGAAAGCCCTGGATGTCTACTTTCCAACGCAATTGGAAGCGCACCATTTTGAGTTCTGTAGCTCCAGAAAATCCACTTTGAGTGCAAGGAGGTCAGAATCCAACAGCATCAGCAGTCCTTCTTCAACCTCTGAATCTGATTTTTGCTCAAGTCCCTCAATTTCAGCCAGAAAATACCTGAAATCACAGAAAAATACACAAACTCATAGTAAAGTCCAGAAATGTGAATTTAACATAAAAACTAATGAAAACATTCCTAAAAGTAACTAGATTCTACTAAAAACATACTAAAAACAATGCCAAAAAGCGTATAAATTATCCGCTCATCACAACACCAAACTTAAATTGTTGCTTGTCCCCAAGCAACTGAAAATCAAATAGGATAAAAAAAGAGAATATACTATAAATTCCAAACTATCAATGAAACATAGCTCCAATCAGATGAGCAGGACTTGTAGCTTTTTGCCTCTTGAATAGTTTTGGCATCTCACTTTATCCATTGAAGTTCAGAATGATTGGCTTCTATAGGAACTCAGAGTTCAGATAGTGTTATTGATTCTCCTAGTTCAGTATGATGATTCTTGAACACAGCTATTTTATGAGTCTTGGCCGTGGCCCTAAGCACTTTGTTTTCCAGTATTACCACCGGATACATAAATGCCACAGACACATAATTGGGTGAACCTTTTCAGATTGTGACTCAGCTTTGCTAAAGTCCCCAATTAGAGGTGTCCAGGGTTCTTAAGCACACTCCTTTTTTTTGCTTTGGACCTTGACTTTAACCGCTCAGTCTCAAGTTTTCACTTGACACCTTCACGCCACAAGCACATGGTTAGGGACAGCTTGGTTTAGCCGCTTAGACCAGGATTTTATTCCTTTAGGCCCTCCTATCCACTGATGCTCAAAGCCTTGGGATCCTTTTTATTTGCCCTTGCCTTTTGGTTTTAAGGGTTATTGACTTTTTCTGCTTGCTTTTTCTTTTTCTTTCTATATATTTTTTTTTCGCCTATTTTTTTTTTCTGCAAGCTTTGTTCTTTGCTGCTTTTTCTTGCTTCAAGAATCATTTTTATGATTTTTCAGATTATCAAATAACATGTCTCCTTGTCATCATTCTTTCAAGAGCCAACATATTTAACATTCTTAAATAACAACTTCAAAAGACATATGCACTGTTCAGGCATTCATTCAGAGAACAAGAAGCATTATCACCACCTTAATATAATTAAACTAACTTCAAGGATAAATTCGAAACTCATGTACTTCTTGTTCTTTTGAATTAAAACATTTTTCATTTAAGAGAGGTGATGGATTCATAGGACATTCATAACTTTAAGACATAGTTACTAACTACTAATGATCATGTAATAAGACACAAACATAGATAAGCACTTAACATAGAGAAAACGAAAAACAGAGAAAGTAAGAACAAGGAATGAGTCCACCTTAGTGATGGTGGCATTTCCTTCTTGAGGAACCAATGATGTCCTTGAGCTCTTCTATGTCTCTTCCTTGTCTTTGTTGCTCCTCCCTCATTGCTTTTTGATCTTCTCTTATTTCATGAAGGATGATGGAGTGCTCTTGATGTTCCACCCTTAATTGTCCCATGTTGGAACTTAATTCTCCTAGGGAGGTGTTAATTTACTCCCAGTAGTTTTGTGGAGGAAAATGCATTTGAGGCATCTCCGAGATCTCATGGTGATGAGCTTCATGCGTCTCTTGAGATCCATGAATGGGCTCTCTTGCTTGCTCCATCCTTTTCTTAGTGATGGACTTCTCTTCCTCAATGGGAATGTCTCCTTCTATGAAAGCTCCAGCTGAGTAACATAGATGGCAAATAAGATGAGGAAAAGCTAGCCTTGCCCCAAGGGAAGGCTTTTCGGCTATTTTGTAGAGTTCAAGGGAGATGACTTCATGAACTTCTACTTCCTCTCCAATCATGATGCTATAGATCATGATGGCCCGATCCACAGTAACTTCAGATCGGTTGCTAGTGGGGATGATGGAGCGTTGGATGAACTCCAACCATCCTCTAGCCACAGGCTTGAGGTCCAGTCTTCTTAGTTGAACCGGCTTGCCTTTGGAGTCAATCTTCCATTGAGCTCCTTCCACACATATGTCCATGAGGACTTGGTCCAACCTTTGATTAAAGTTGACCCTTCTAGTGTAGGGGCGCTCATCTCCTTGCATCATAGGCAAGTTAAACGCCAACCTCACATTCTCCGGACTAAAATCTAAGTATTTCCCCCGAACCATTGTAACATAATTCTTTGGATTCGGGTTCTTACTTTGATCATGGTTCCTAGTGATCCATGCATTGGCATAGAACTCTTGAACCATTAGGATGCCGACTTGTTGGATGGGGTTTGTTAGAACTTCCCAACCTCTTCTTTGGATTTCATGTCAGATCTCCAGATACTCATTCTTTTTGAGTTTGAAAGGGACCTCAGGGATCACCTTCTTCTTGGCCACAACATCATAGAAGTGGTCTTGATGGGCTTTGGAGATGAATCTTTCCATCTCCCATGACTCGGAGGTGGAAGCTTTTGTCTTCCCTTTCCTTTTTCTAGAGGATTCTCCGGTCTTAGGTGCCATCAATGATAATGGAAAAACAAAAAGCTTATACTTTTACCACACCAAACTTAGAATTTTGCTCGCCCTCGAGCAAGAGAAGAAAGAATAGATGAAGAAGAAGAAGAAATGGAGGAGAGGGAGAGGGAGATGTGTTTCGGTCAAGAAGGGAAAAAGAGGGTTGTGTTGTGTGAAAATGAGGAAGAATGGAGGGCTTTATATAGGGAAGGGAGGGGGGTTAAGGTTTCGGCCATGTAGGGTGGGTTTAGGTGGGAAATTAATTTTGAATTTTGAAGGTAGGTGGTTTTTATGAGGTAGGTTTATAGGAAAGAGTGGATGGATGTGAGTGGTGAAGTGGTGATAGGGAAGAGAGATTGAGGTGAGAAGAAGTAAGTAGAGGTAGGTGGGGATCCTGTGGGGTCCACAGATCCTGAGGTGATCCTGTGGGGTTCACAGTTCCTAAGGTGTTCAAGGATTTACAACCTTGCACCAAATTGGGCATGCAAAATGCCCTTGCACACAACTCTGGGCGTTCAGCGCCAGATTGGTGCTTGTTCTGGGCGTTGAACACCCATTTGTAGCCTATTTCTGGTGTTGAACGCCAGAACCATGCTTGTTCTGGGCGTTCAGCGCCAGCTCTTCTCCAGGGTGCATTTCTGGCGTTCAAACGCCCATATGCTGCCCATTTCTGGCGTTCAGCGCCAGAACCATGCTCTGTTCTGGTGTTGAACGCCCAAAACATGTTTCTTACTGGCGTTTAAACGCCAGTAAGATCTTCCTCCAGGGTGTGATTTTTCTTCTGCTATTTTTGATTCCGTTTTCAATTTTTTGATTTATTTTGTGACTCCAAATGATCATGAACCTAATAAAACATGAAAAACAATGAAAATTAGATAAATAAACATTGGGTTGCCTCCCAACAAGCGTTCTTTAATGTCAATAGCTTGACAGTGGGCTCTCATGAGCCTCACAGATGTGCAGAGCTTTGTTGAGACCTCCCAACACCAAACTTAGAGTTTGGATATGGGGGTTTGACACCAAACTTAGAGTTTGGTTGTGGCCTCCCAACACCAAACTTAGAGTTTGACTGTGGGGACTTTGTTTGACTCTGCTTTGAGAGAAGCTTTTTATGCTTCCTCTCCATGGATGCAGAGAGAGATCCTTGAGTTGTAAACACACGGTTGTCCTCATTTATTTGAAGGATCAATTCTCCTCTGTCCACATCAATCACAGCTCTTGCTGTGGCTAGGAAGGGTCTTCCAAGGATGATGAATTCATCCTCATACTTCCCAGTATCTAGGACTATGAAATCAACAGAGATGTAAAGGCCTTCAACCTTTACTAACACGTCCTCTACTTATCCATAAGCCTGTTTTCTTGAATTGTCTGCCATCTCTAATGAGATTTTAGCAGCTTGTACCCCATAGATTCCCAGTTTCTCTATTACAGAGAGGGGAATGAGGTTTATTCCTGAACCAAGGTCACACAGAGCCTTAAAGATCATGGTGCCTATGGTACAAGGTATTAAGAACTTTCCAGGATCCTGTTTCTTCTGAGGTAATGTCAGTTGATCCAGATCACTTAGTTCATTGGTGAACAAGGGGGGTTCATCTTCCCAAGTTTCAATGCCAAATAATTTGGCATTCAGCTTCATGATTGCACCAAGGTACTTGGTAACTTGCTCTTCAGTAACATCCTCATTCTCTTCAGAAGAGGAATACTCATCTTTCATGAATGGCATAAGGAGGTTTAATGGAATATCTATGGTCTCTAGATGAGTTTCAGATTCCTTTGGTTCCTCAGAGGGAAACTCCTTATTGATCACTGGACGTCCCAGGAGGTCTTCCTCACTGGGATTTACGTCCTCTCCTCCCCTTACAGGTTCGGCCATGGTGCTTATGTCAATGGCCTTGCACTCTCCTCTTGGATTTTCTTCTGTATTGATTGGGAGAGTACTAGGAGGGATTTCAGTGATCCTTTTACTCAGCTGGCCCACTTGTGCTTCCAAATTTCTAATGGAAGACCTTGTTTCATTCATGAAACTCACAGTGGCCTTAGATAGATCAGAGACTAGGTTTGCTAAATTAGAGGTATTTTGTTCAGAGTTCTCTGTCTGTTGCTGAGTGAATGATAGAAAAGGTTTACTATTGTTAAACATATTTCTTCCACCATTATTAAAGCCTTGTTGAGGCTTTTGTTGATCCTTCCATGAGAGATTTAGATGATTTCTCCATGATGGATTATAGGTGTTCCCATAAGGTTCACCTAAGTAATTTACCTCTGCTATTGCAGGGTTTTCAGGATCATAAGCTTCTTCTTCAGAAGATGCCTCTTGAGTACTGTTGGATGCAGCTTGCATTCCATTCAGACTTTGAGAAATCATATTGACTTGCTGAGTCAATATTTTATTCTGAGCCAATATGGCATTCAGAGTATCAATTTCAAGAACTCCCTTCTTCATAGGCGTCCCATTACTCACAGGATTCCTCTCAGAAGTGTACATGAACTGGTTATTGGCAACCATGTCAATGAGTTCTTGAGCTTCTGCAGGCGCTTTCTTTAGGTGAATTGATCCACCTGTAGAGGTATCCAATGACATCTTAGATAACTCAGACAGACCATCATAGAATATATCCAGGATGGTCCATTCTGAAAGCATGTCAGAAGGACACTTTTTGGTCAGTCCTTTGTATCTCTCCCAAGCTTCATAGAGGGATTCACATTCTTTCTGTCTGAAGGTTTGAACATCCACTCTAAGCTTGCTCAGATTTTGAGGAGGAAAGAACTTGGCTAAGAAAGCCTTGACCAGCTTATCCCAAGAGTTCAGGCTATCCTTAGGTTGAGAGTCCAACCATACTCTAGCTCTGTCTCTTACAGCAAAAGGGAAAAGCATGAGCTTGTAGACTTCAGGATCTACTCCATTAGTCTTAACAGTATCATATATCTGCAAGAATTTAGTTAAGAACTGAAAAGGATCTTCAGATGGAAGTCCATGAAACTTGCAGTTCTGCTGCATCAGAGAAACTAGCTGAGGTTTTAGTTCAAAGTTGTTTGCTCCAATGGCAGGAATGGAGATGCTTCTTCCATGTAAATTAGAATTAGGTGCAGTAAAGTCACCAAGCATCCTCCTTGCATTATTATTATTTTCGGCTGCCATCTCCTCTTCCTGTTCGAAAATTTCTGAAAGATTATCTCTGGATTGTTGTAATTTAGCTTCTCTTAGTTTCCTCTTCAGAGTCCTTTCAGGTTTTGGATCTGCTTCAACAAGAATATTCTTGTCCTTGCTCCTGCTCATATGACAAAGAAGAGGGCACAGAAAAAATAATAATAATAGGGATCCTTTATACCACAGTATAGAGGTCCTTGTGTGAGTAGAAGAAAAGAAGAAGAAAATCTGAACTTAAAGAGAGAGAGGGAGTTCGGATTTTTGGTGAGTGATGTAAGGAAGAGATGTTAGTAGATGAATAAATAATTAGAAGGAGATGAGAGAGAAGGATTTTCGAAGATTATTTTTGAAAAAGGGTTAGTGATTTTTGAAAATAGTTTTTGAAAAAGGTTAGTAGTTTTCGAAAATTAAAAAAAAAATAAAATAATTAGTTAATTAAAAAGAAATTTTGAAAAAAGGGGGAAGATATTTGCGAAAATTAGAGAGAGAGAGAGTTAGTTAGGTAGTTTTGAAAAAGATAAGAAACAAACAAAAAGTTAGTTAGTTAGTTGAAACAAATTGGAAAATCAATTTTGAAAAGATAAGAAGATAAGAAGTTAGAAAAGATATTTTAAAATCAAATTTTGAAAAAGATAAGATAAGAAGATATTTTTGAAAAGATATGATTGAAATTAGTTTTGAAAAAGATTTGATTTTTTTTTTAAATCACAATTAATGACTTGATTCACAAGAAATCACAAAATATGATTCTAGAACTTAAAGTTTGAATCTTTCTTAACAAGCAAGTAACAAACTTGAAATTTTTGAATCAAAACATTAATTGTTATTGTTATTTTCGAAAATTTGACATAAAAATAAGAAAAATATTTTTAAAATTTTCGAAAATAACTAAGAAAAATGAAAAAGATTTTATTTTTGAAAAAGATTTCAAAAAAGATAAGATTTTTAAATTGAAAATTTGATTTGACTCATAAAAACAACTAGATTTTTAAAAATTTTTGAAAAAGTCAAATCTAATTTTCAAAATTTTGAGAGAGAAAAAGGGAAAGATATTTTTTTTTATTTTTGAATTTTTAATGATGAGAGAGAAAAACACTAAAAATGCTCAATGCATGGAGATTTTAGATCAAAACAATGAATGCATGCAAGAATGCTATGAATGTCAAGATGAACACCAAGAACACCTTGAATGTCAAGATGAACATCAAGAACTTATTTTTGAAAAATTTTTAATGCAAGGAAAACATGCAAGACACCAAACTTAGAAATCTTTCATGTTTAGACACTATGAATGCAAAAATGCATATGAAAAACAAGAAATGACACAAAACAAGAAAACATCAAGATCAAACAAGAAGACTTACCAAGAACAACTTGAAGATCATGAAGAACATTATGAATGCATGAATTTTTTCAAAAAATGCAAGATGAATATGCAATTGACACCAAACTTTCAACTTGACTCAAGACTCAAACATGAAATATATTTTATTTTTATGATTTTATGATTTTTTTTGTATTTTCTTTTAATTTTTTCGAAAATCATTTTGAAAAATAAAAATAAGGATTCCAAAATTTTTTATATGAATTCCAGGAATCTTATGCTCTTTAGTCTAAAGCTCCAATCAAAGGGTCAGGCATGGCTTAATAGCCAGCCAAGCTTTAGCATGTAACATCAGAGAATATACTGCTCAATACTTATCAAGGTAACTTGCTTCTATGCTGATGGTTTGGAAGCCTCAGTCCAAAAGAATTTAGACATGGCTTTACAGCCAGTCAGGCTTCATATGCTTCATGAAACACTAGAATTCATTCTTAAAAATTCTGAAGAAAAATATATTTTTGAAAACATTTTTTTTTTTTGAAATTTTTTTCGAAAACAAAGGACAAATTTTTGAAAGATTTTTGAAAAATTTTTGAAAAGAAAACGAAAAGAAAGTTACCCAATCTGAGCAACAAGATGAACCGTCAGTTGTCCAAACTCGAACAATCCCCGGCAACGGCGCCAAAAACTTGGTGCACAAAATTGTGATCTCTGATAATGGCTCCAAGAGCTTGGTGCTCTAATCTCAATTCATAATTTGTCACAACTTCGATACAACTAACCAGCAAGTGCACTGGGTCGTCCAAGTAATAAACCTTACGTGAGTAAGGGTCGATCCCACGGAGATTGTTGGTATGAAGCAAGCTATGGTCACCTTGTAAATCTCAGTCAGGCGGATAATAATTGATTATGGAGTTTTTGAAATTAATAGTAAATAAACAGAAAATAAGGATAGAAACACTTATGTAATTCATTGGTGAGAATTTCAGATAAGCGTGTAGAGATGCTTCCGTTCCGCTGAATCTCTGCTTTCCTGTTGTCTTCATCCAATCAGTCTTACTCCTTTCCATGGCTGGCTTTATGCAAGGGCATCACCGTTGTCAATGGTTACCTCCCCTCCTCTTGTGAAAATGGTCCAAATGCTCTGTCATAGCACGGCTAATCATCTGAGGTTCCCGATCATGCTGGAATAGGATTCACCCTCCTTTTGCGTCTGTCACTACGCCCAGCACTTGCGAGTTTGAAGCTCGTCACAGTCATTCAATCCCTGAATCCTACTTGGATTACCACAGACAAGGTTTAGACTTTCCGAATTCTCATGAATGCCGCCATCAATCTAGCTTACACCACGAAGATTCTGATTAAGAGATCTAAGAGATAATCATTCAATCGAAGGTAGAACGGAAGTGGTTGTCAGGCACGCGTTCATGGGAATGATGATGATTGTCACGTTCATCACATTCAGGTTGAAGTGCGAATGAATATCTTAGAAGCGGAATAAGTTGAATTGAATAGAAAAACAGTAGTACTTTGCATTAATATTTGAGGAACAGCAGAGCTCCACACCTTAATCTATGGAGTGTAGAAACTCTACCATTGAAAAATACATAAGTGAATATAGGGTAAGCATGGCCGAGTGGCCAGCCTCCCATGGAGGTCTAGAGATCTCAAAAATGATCAAAAGATATCTAATACAATACTAAAAAGTCCTATTTATACTAAGCTAGTTACTAGGGTTTACAGAAGTAAGTAATTGATGCATAAATCCACTTCCGAGGCCCACTTGGTGTGTGCTTGGGCTGAACTTGAATGTTACACGTGCAGAGGTCATTCTTGGAGTTGAACGCCAGGTTGTAACGTATTTCTGGTGTTCAACTCTGGTTTGTGACTTGTTTCTGGCGTTTAACTCCAGACAGCAGCGTAGAACTGGCGTTCAACTCCCTTTTACATCGTCTAAACTCGTTCAAAGTATAGACTATTATACATTGCTGGAAAGCCCTGGATGTCTACTTTCCAACGCAATTAAAAGCGCGCCAGTTTGAATTCTGTAGCTCCAGAAAATCCACTTTGAGTACAGGGAGGTCAGAATCCAACAGCATCAGCAGTCCTTCTTCAACCTCTGAATCTGATTTTTGCTCAAGTCCCTCAATTTCAGCCATAAAATACCTGAAATCACAGAAAAACATACAAACTCATAGTAAAGTCCAGAAATGTGAATTTAACATAAAAACTAATGAAAACATCCCTAAAAGTAACTAGATTCTACTAAAAACATACTAAAAACAGTGCCAAAAAGCGTATAAATTATCCGCTCATCAGGTTGCCTCCCGATAAGCGCTTCCTTAACGTCACTAGCTTGACTGTCAGTTCTGCTAGTTCAGCAGATGAGTGGACCTCTGGCAATCAATATCGCCTCCAAGATAGTGCTTCAGCCTCTGGCCATTCACTGTAAATTTTCTGTCAGAATTTTCTTCCTGTATTTCTACATGACCATATGGTGAAGCTCTGGCAACCACAAACGGTCCTAACCACCAGGATTTCAGCTTCCCGGGAAAGAATTTGAGCCTTGAATTATATAGAAGCACTCTCTGTCCTGGCTCAAAGACTCTGATGTCAATCTTCTTGTCATGCAGTAGCTTGGTTCTCTCCTTATAGAGCTTGGCATTCTCATAGGCTGAATATCTGAACTCATCAAGCTCATTCAACTGAAGCATTCGCTTAATTCCTGTATCTTCGGAATCAAGATTCAGATACCTGATTGCCCAGTAAGCTTTGTGCTCCAACTCAACTGGCAAGTGACAGGTTTTGTCATAGACTAACTGATAAGGGGACATGCAATAAGAGTCTTGTAAGCTGTCCGGTATGCCCAGAGAGCATCATCAAGCTTCCTAGACCAGTCCTTTCTTGAAACACTGACGGTCTTCTCTAAAATCCTCTTAAGTTCCCTGTTGGAAACTTCAACCTGTCCACCTGTCTGAGGGTGATAGGGGTTGCCACTTTATGATGGAATCCATATCTCTGTAGAAGAGAGTCCAGCTGTCTGTTACAGAAGTGACTTTCTCCATCACTAATGAGTGTCCTTGGGACACCAAACTGGCTAAAGAAATATCTCTGAAGAAAGCTGATTACCACCTTGGCATCATTGGTGGGTAGAGCCACAGCTTCCACCCACTTGGACACATAATCAACTGCCACTAGAATATAGTTGTTTGAATGTGAGGGTGGGAAAGGTCCCATGAAATTAATACCCCACACATCAAATAACTCAACCTCAAGAATCCCCTGCTGTGGCATTTCATGGTTGGCAGGGAGATTTGTAGCTTTTTCACATCTGTCACAGTGCTTCACAAATGCTCTTGAGTCTCTGAAGAGGGTCGGCCAGTAAAACCAGCTCTGAAGGACCTTTGTAGCTGTCCTTTCACCACCAAAGTGACCTCCATAATCAGAACCATGACAGTGCCAAAGAATCTACTGTGTTTCTTCATCTGGGACATATCTTCGGATGATGCCATCTGAACACCTTTTAAAGAGGTATGGTTCCTCCCAAATGTAGTACTTGGCATCAGTCAATAGCTTCTTTACTTGTTGCCTGCTGTACTCCCTTGGGATAAAATTCATGGCTTTATAATTTGCAATGTCTGCAAACCATGGAGCCTGCTGAATGAGGAATAATTGCTCATCCAGAAACGTCTCAGTCACAGCTGTGGGTGGTTGTACTCCTGCTTCAGGCTCAATTCTGGAGAGATGGTCAGCTACTTGATTTTCTGACCCTTTCTTGTCTTTTATCTCAATATCAAACTCCTGAAGGAGCAACACCCATCTGATTAATCTTGGTTTAGAATCCTGTTTGGTTAGAAGGTACTTCAAAGTAGCATGGTCAGTATAAACAATAACCTTAGAACCAAGTAAATAGGACCTAAACTTATCAACAGCATACACAAAAGCTAATAATTCCTTTTCTGTAGTTGTGTAATTCTTTTGAGCATCATTTAACACACGACTGGCATAGTAAATGACATGTACAAGATTACCATGCCTCTGTCCTAAAACAGATCCTATAGCAAAATCACTAGCATCACACATTAATTCAAATGGTAAATCCCAGTCTGGGGGAGCTATAATGGGAGCAGAGGTAAGGTTTGCTTTCAGAGTTTCAAAAGCATGCAAACAATCAGAATCAAAGACAAAAGGAACATCAACAACCAACAGGTTGCTTAATGGTTTAGCAATCTTAGAAAAATCCTTTATAAATCTTCTATAAAATCCTGCATGACCCAAAAAACTCCTAACTGCCTTAACATTAGTTGGTGGTGGTAATTTTTCAATTACCTCCACCTTTGCTCTGTCAACCTCAATTCCCTTACTTGAAATCCGGTGTCCAAGAACAATACCTTCTGTAACCATAAAATGGCATTTTTCCCAATTTAAAACAAGGTTTGATTCTTGACACCGTTTCAAGACAAGAGATAAATGCTTAAGGCAGGATTCAAAAGAATTACCAAAAATAGAAAAGTCATCCATAAATATCTCAATAAACTTTTCAACCATATCAGAAAAAATTGAAAGCATACACCTTTGAAAAGTTGCTGGAGCATTGCAAAGTCTAAAAGGCATTCTTCTGTAGGCAAATACTCCAAAGGGGCATGTGAATGCTGTCTTCTCTTGATCTTGAGGGTCCACTGCAATTTGGTTATATCCAGAATATCCATCTAGAAAGCAGTAAAAGGAATGACCAGCTAACTTCTCAAGCATCTGATCAATGAAAGGCAGGGGGAAATGATCCTCCCTTGTAGCAGTGTTGAGCCTCCTGTAGTCTATACACATTCTCCATCCTGTGATTGTTCTTGTAGGAATAAGCTCATTCTCTTCATTCTTGATCACTGTCATCCCTCCTTTCTTGGGAACTACCTGTACAGGACTTACCCAAGGACTGTCAGAATTAGGGTAAATAATACCTGCTTCCCATAGTTTCATTACCTCTTTTTGGACCACCTCTTTTATAGTTGGATTAAGTCTCCTTTGTGGTTGCACAACTGGTTTAGCATCATCTTCAAGGAGGATCTTGTGCATGCACTTGGTTGGACTAATCCCCTTCAAGTCACCAATGGTCCACCCAAGAGCTGTTTTATGGCTCCTGAGTACTAAAATAAGTGCCTCTTCCTCTTCAGGCTTCAGGAAAGAGCTAATAATCACTGGATAGGAATCATTTTCACCCAAGAACATATACTTCAGAGAAGGAGGTAAAGGTTTGAGCTCAAGCTTGGGGGCTTCCTCCTCTGCCTTAGGCATGTGAACCAAAGCCTTCTGGGGTGGTGAATCATCAACTTCCACTAACTCATATTCAGAGATAGGATCCAGAATGTCATCAAGTACCTCAGCTTCCAGTACTTCTTGAACAAGTTGTTCAACAACATCAATTCTCATACACCCTTTAGAATCATTAGGGTGCTTGAGAGCTTCAAAAACATTCAGGACCACCTGTTCTTCATTGACCCTCAGGGTTAATTCATCCTTTTGCACATCAATCAAAGCTCTACCTGTAGCTAAAAAGGGTCTACCAAGAATAATAGAGGATTTTACATCCTCTTCCGTGTCTAATATAACAAAATCAGTAGGAAAAATAAATGGTCCCACTTTCACAAGTAAATCCTCAACAACACCCACAGGTAATTTAATAGAAAGATTAGCAAGTTGAAGACAAATACGAGTGGGTTTTACCTCCTCAATTTAAAGCTTTTTGATCACTGAAAATGGCATGAGATTGATGCTAGCTCCAAGATCACATAAAGCTCTCTGAATGGTGACATCTCCAATGGTACAAGGAATCACAAAGCTCCCTGGATCTTGCATTTTCTCAGGAAGTTTATGTTGAATAATAGCACTGCATTCCTTGGTTAACACCACGGCTTCTTGTTCTTTCCAATTCCTCTTGTTAGTCAACAATTCTTTCATAAATTTAGCATAAAGATGCATCTGCTCAAGAGCCTCTGCAAAAGGAATGTTGATCTGTAGCTTCTTGAAGACATCTAAAAATTTAGATAATTACTTTTCTTTGGAAGCCTTCTGAAGTCTCTGAGGATATGGCATTTTTGGCTTGTATTCAGGAGCCTTTGGCAATGTAGGGTACGTGTCAAGAGAGTCAGGGAACGGGTTGTCTGCACGCTTTGGAGGGGCGTGCTCCACTTCTTCCTTCTTCTCCTCTGGAGCTTTCTTCTCAACTAGCTCTTCATTGGCCCTTGTCTCAGAGCCAGCTGTTTTACCACTTCTCAATTGAATAACCTTACAATCTTCTCTTGGGTTCACCACTGTATCACTTGGAAATGTACTTGCAGACCTTTCAGGTATTTGCTTGCTCAGTTGGCCCATTTACACCTCTAAGTTTCTAATGGAGGCTCTGGTTTCCTGCATGAAACTCCTCATCATCTCCCAATTAGAATCTTCTTGGGATTTAGAGTTTGCTTGCTGAGGTGGTTGTTGCTGCTGAGACTGGAATTGGCGGTTATTGTGATTGTTCTGTTGGAAGCCGCCCTGAGAATTATTGTTGAAGTTTTGAGGTCTCTGAGATTGGTCCCTCCATCCAAAATTTGGGTGATTTCTCCATCCCTGATTGTATGTCTTAGAATATGGATCATTGTTGAGATTCCTAGGACCACTCCCTATGTAATTGAACTGTTCAGAAGAGAATTGAGCATAATCATAATTATCATTTTGCACAAAATTACCTGTCATGTCATAAGAGATCTCTTGAGATGGGTTTTGGGTGTTGATAGCTAAGACTTGCATTCCACCCATCTGTTGAGTAAGTAGACTTATTTGCTAAGACATAAGCTTATTCTGAGCAAGAAGAGCATTAAGAGCTTCTACTTCCATAACACCCTTCTTCTGAGGAGCCTCAGAGTTCACAAGATTCCTGTTGGATGAATATAAATATTGGTTGCTAGAAACCAATTCAATCAGCTCAATAGTCTCCTCCGGTGTCTTCTTCTTGTGCAATGAACCACCTACAGAATTATCTAAGCACATCTTAGACATTTCACCCAAGCCTTCATAAAAGATGTCTAGTTGGGTCCATTTAGAAAACATGTCCAGAGGACATTACCTAATCAGTAGCTTGTACCTCTCCCAAGCTTCATAAAGAGTTTCACCATCCCTCTGCCTGAAGGTCTGAACCTCCACCCTAAGCTTAGTCAGCTTCTTTGGTGGGAAAAATTTAGTAAGAAACTCAGTAACAACCTTGTCCCAAGTATTCAAACTCTCCTTAGGTTGTGAATCTAGCCATAGCTTTGCTCCATCCCTTAGAGCAAATGGGAAGAGCATGAGTTTGTACACCTCTGGGTTCACTCCATTTGTCTTTACAGTATCATAAATCTGCAGAAAATTACAAATAAATTGATTTGGGTCTTCGTGGGGAAGACCATGATACTGGCAATTTTGTTGCACCAGGGTGACCAATTATGGCTTCAACTCAAAGTTGTTCACAGTTATAGGAGGCACCACAATGCTTTTACCATAGAGATTTGCAGTAGGAGCAGAGTAAGAGCCAAGCACTCTCCTTTGTTCTTCATTCCCATTCGGATTTGCTACATTGGCATTAACAGCATTATTATGATCCATAGTGGATTCTGTAGCCTTGCAAAGTCTTGCTTGTTGTAAACGTCACCTAAGAGTCTTTTCAGGTTCAGGATCAAAGTCTAAAAGAGGTTCCTTGTCTCTGTTCCTACGCATAAACAAACAGAAGATAAGAAAAGATGGGATTCTCTACGTCAGAGTGCAGAGAACTCCCAGTGAGGTAACATATGTAAAATACTAAAATAAAATTACTAAATAAATAAAAATTTGAAAATAATAACTGAATTAAAAAAATCAAAAATTAACAAGAAAAATAAAATTAACTAGGTGACACCAAACTTAATTTCAGAAATTAAAGAAAAATATTAATACTATTATTAGAGAAAATTTCGAAAATAAAAAGGCAAAATTTAAATAAAATTAAAACTAAAATGCCTAATCTAAGTGGTGTACGAAATTACAATCACACTTTTACAATTCCGCACAACTAACTAGCAAGTGCACTGGGTCGTCCAAGTAATACCTTACGTGAGTAAGGGTCGATCCCACGGAGATTGTCAGCTTGAAGCAAGCTATGGTTATCTTGTAATTCTTAGTCAGGATATCAATAATGATTCTTAGTTTTAATTGTAAAAAGTAAAAGAACATGAAATAAATACTTGTGATGCAGTAATGGAGAACAGGTTGAGGTTTTGGAGGTGCTCTGTCTTCTGAATCTCTGCTTTCCTACTATCTTCTTCTTCACACATGCAAGGCTCCTTCCATGGCAAGCTGTATGTTGGTGGATCACCATTGTCAATGGCTACCATCCGTCCTCTCAGTGAAAATGGTCCAAATGCGCTGTCACCGCACGGCTAATCATCTGTCGGTTCTCACTCATGTTGGAATAGGATCCATTGATCCTTTTGCATCTGTCACTACGCCCAGTACTCGTGAGTTTGAAGCTCGTCACAGTCATCCCTTCCCAGATCCTACTCCGAATACCACAGACAAGGTTTAGACCTTTCAGATCTCAGGAATGGCCGCCAATAATTCTAGCCTACACCACGAAGGTTCTAATCTTAGATTAGAAACCCAAGAGATATGCACTAAAGCTATTGCAAATAGAATGGAGGTGGTTGTTAGGCACGTGTTCATAGGTGAGAATAATGATGAGTGTCATGGATCATAACATTCATCAGGTTGAAATGCAAGTGAATATCTTAGAATGGAAACAAGCATGATAGAAATGAAAACAGTAGTAATTGCATTAATTCATCGAGACACAGCAGAGCCCCTCATCCCCAACCATGGGGTTTAGAGACTCATGCTGTCACAAATACAATATGAAACGTGTAAAGTGTCATGAGGTGTGTAAATACAGTGGCAAAAGGTCCTATTTATAGAAAACTAGTAGCCTAAGGTTTACAGAAATGAGTAAATGATGCAGAATCCACTTCCGGGCCCACTTGGTGTGTGCTTAGGCTAAGCATTGAAGCTTTCACATGTAGAGACTTTTCTTGGAGTTAAACGCCATCTTTTGTGCCAGTTTAGGTGTTTAACTCAAGCTTTTATGCCAGTTCTGGCGTTTTGACGCCATAATTTTTATGCTGACTTGGAACGCCGGTTTGGGCCATCAAATCTCGGAAAAATTATAGACTATTATATACTGCTGGAAATCCCAAGATGTCTACTTTCCAACGTAATTGAGAGTGCACCAATTGGGCTTCTGTAGCTCCAGAAAATCCACTTTGAGTCTAGGGAGGTCAGAATCCAACAGCATCTGCAGTCCCTTTTCATCCCTTGAATTAGATTTTTGCTCAGGTCCCTCAATTTCAGCTAGAAAATACCTGAAATCACAGAAAAACACACAAACTCATAGTAAAGTCTAGAAATATGATTTTTGAATAAAAACACAATAAAAACTAACTAAAATATACTAAAAATAATGCCAAAAAGCGTATAAATTATCCGCTCGTCACAACACCAAACTTAAATTGTTGCTTGTCCCCAAGCAACTAAAAACAAGATAGGATAAAAAGAAGAGAATATACAATAAATTCCGAAAACATCTATGAAGATCAGTCTTAATTAGATGAGCGGGGCTCTTAGCTTTTTGCTTCTGAACAGTTTTGGCATCTCACATTATCCTTTGAAGTTCAGAATGATTGGCATCTATAGGAACTCAAAATTCAGATAGTGTTATTGATTCTCCTAGTACAGTATGTTGATTCTTGAACACAGTTACTTTATGAGTCTTGGCCGTGTCCCTAAGCATTTTGTTTTCCAGTATTACCACCGGATACATAAATGCCACAGACACATAACTGGGTGAACCTTTTCAGATTGTGACTCAGCTTTGCTAGAGTCCCCAGTTAGAGGTGTCCAGAGCTCTTAAGCACACTCTTTTTGCTTTGGACCACGACTTTAACCGCTCAGTCTCAAGCTTTTCACTTGACACCTTCACGCCACAAGCACATGGTTAGGGACAGCTTGATTTAGCCGCTTAGGCCAGGATTTTATTCCTTTAGGCCCTCCTATCCATTAATGCTCAAAGCCTTGGGCCCTTTTTACCCTTGCCTTTTGGTTTAAATGGCTATTGGCTTTTTCTGCTTGATTTTTCTTTTTCTCTCTTCTTCTTTCTTTTTTTTCTTTTTTTTTCGCCATATTTTTTTTCACAGCTTTTTCTTGCTTCAAGAATCAATTTTATGATTTTTCAGATTATCAATAACATTTCTCCTTTTTCATTATTCTTTCAAGAGCCAACAATTTTAATATTCATAAACAATAATATCAAAAATATGCACTGTTCAAGCATTCATTCAGAAAACAAAAGTATTGCCACCACATCAAAATAATTAAACTATTTTAAAATTCAAAATTCATGTACTTCTTTTTCTTTTTCAGAAAATATTTTTTTCTTTAAGAGAGGTGAAGGATTTATAGGACAATTATAACTTTAAAGCATAGGCACTAGACACTAATGATCATGTAATAAAGACACAAATATAGATAAGCATAAAGCATAGAAAATAAAAAAACAGAAAAATAAGAACAAGGAAATTAAAGAATGGGTCCACCTTAGTGATGGCAGCTTGTTCTTCCTCTTGAAGATCTTATGAAGTGCTTTAGCTCCTCTATGTCTCTTCCTTGCCTTTGTTACTTCTCTCTCATTTCATGGAGGATAGTGGAATGCTCTTGTTGAGGTCCATGAGTGGGCTCTCTTATTTTCTCCATCCTTTTCTTAGTGATGGGCTTTTGAGATAAATCTCTCCATTTTCCATGACTCGGAGGTGGAAGCTTTTGCCTTCCCTTTCCTCTTTCTAGAGGTTTCTCTGGCCTTAGGTGCCACAAATGGTTATGGAAACACAAAAAAGCAATACTTTTTCCATACCAAACTTAGAAGGTTTGCTCGTCCTCGAGCAAAAGAAGAAAGAAGGGAGGAGAAGAAGAAGAAAATGGAGGAGATGGAGAGGTGTGAGTGGTTAAGAGGTGATAGAGAAGAGTATTTGGTGAAGGGTGTTATTGGAATGTGTAAACGCCCCTTTGAGTGCCAATCCTGGCGTTAAATGCCAGGTTGCTGCCCATTTCTGGCGTTTAACGCCAGCTTGGTGCCCTTTACTGGCGTTAAACGCCAGTCTGGTGCCCTTTTCTGGCATTTGAACGCCAGTAAGCTCCTCCTCCAGGGTGTGCTGTTTTTAATGCTATTTTTCATTCTGTTTTTGCTTTTTCAGTTGTTTTTATGACTCCACATGATCATCAACCTAAAGAAAATATACAATAACAATGGAAAATAAATATATATAATTAAAGAACATTGGGTTGCCTCCCAATAAGCGCTTCTTTATTGTCTTTAGCTGGACCTTGACTGAGCTTTATTCTAGTCTCAGTTTTGAGCATTCTTGCTCAAAATTGCTTTCAAGATAATGTTTGATTCTCTGTCCATTAACAATGAACTTTTTGTCATAGTCAATATCCTGAAGCTCAACATATCCATATGGTGACACACTTGTAATCACATATGGTCCCCTCCACCGGGATTTCAATTTCCCGGGAAACAATCTGAGCCTAGAGTTAAACAGCAGAACCTTCTATCCTGGTTCAAAGATTCTACATGACAGTTTCTTGTCCTGCCACCTTTTTGCTTTCTCCCTATAAATTTTTGCATTTTCAAAAGCATTGAGTCTAAATTCCTCTAGCTCATTCAGCTGGAGCAATCTTTTCTCTCCAGCTAACTTAGCATCCAGGTTTAGGAATCTGGTTACCCAGTAGGCTTTATGTTCCAGTTCCACGGGCAGATGACAGACCTTGCCATACACAAGCTGGTATGGAGAGGTTCATATAGGAGTCTTGAATGCTGTTCTGTATGCCCACAGAGCATCATCTAAGCTTTTTGCCCAATCCTTTCTACGGGCAATTACAGTCCGTTCCAGGATTCTTTTTAGTTCTCTATTAGAGATTTCAGCCTTCCCATTTGTCTGTGGATGATATGTTGTTTCTACTTTGTGGCTAATTCCATATCAGACCATAGCAGAGTAAAGCTGTTTATCGCAGAAATGAGTGCCCCCGTCACTAATTAGTACTCTGGGAACACCAAATCTGCTGAAGATATATTTCTAGAGGAACTTTAGTACTGTCTTAGTATCATTAGTGGGTGTGGCAATTGCTTCTACCTATTTAGATACGTAGTCTACTGCCACCAGAAAGTACGTGTTTGAGTATGATGGTGGGAAAGGACCCATGAAGTCAATACCCCATACATCAAATAACTCAATCTCTAAGATCCCTTGTTGAGGCATGGCATAACCATGAGGTAAGTTACCAGCTCTCTGGCAATTGTCACAGTTACGCACAAACTCTCGGGCATCTCTATGGAGAGTAGGCCAGTAGAACCCACATTGGAGGACCTTAGTGGCTGTTCGCTCACCTCTGAAATGTCCTCCATATCGTGATCCATGGCAATGCCATAGGATCTTCTGTGCCTCTTCTCTAGGTACGCATCTGTGGATCATTCCGTCTGCACATCTCTTAAAGAGATATGGTTCATCCCATAAGTAGTACTTTGCATCAGAAATTAGTTTTTTCGTTTGCTGCCAGCTGTACTCCTTGGGTATGAACCTCACAGCTTTATAATTTGCAATGTCTGCAAACCATGGTGCTTCCTGAATGGTGAAGAGTTGCTCATCCGGAAAGGTCTCAGATATCTCAGTAGGAGGGAGGCACGCTCCTGCTACTGGTTCTATCCGGGACAGGTGATCAACTACCTGGTTCTCTGTCCCTTTTCTGTCTCTTATTTCTATATCAAACTCTTGCAGAAGCAACACCCATCTTAGGAGCCTGGGTTTTGAATCCTGCTTTGTGAGTAGGTATTTAAGAGCAGCATGGTCAGTGTACACAATCACTTTTGATCCTACTAAGTATGATCTAAACTTGTCAATGGCATAAACCACTACAAGCAACTCCTTTTATGTGGTTGTGTAATTTTTTTGTGCGTCATTTAAAACACGGCTAGCGTAATAAATGATGTGCAGAATTTTGTTATGCCTCTGTCCTAATATTGCACCAATGGCATAGTCACTAGCATCACACATTAGTTCGAATGGTAATGTCCAGTCTGGTACAGAAATAACTGGTGCTGTGACCAGCTTAGCTTTCAGAGTTTCAAATGCCTATAGACACTCTGTGTCAAACACAAATGGCATGTCAGCAGCTAGCAGATTGCTCAGAGATTTTGAAATTTTCAAAAATTCCTTTATAAACCTCCTATAGAATCCTGCATGCCCCCAGAAAGCTTCTGATTGCCTTAACATTGGCAGGGTGTGGTAATTTTTCAATTACCTCCACTTTAGCTTGATCCACCTCTATTCCCTTATTTGAAATTTTATGCCCAAGGACAATTCCTTCACTCACCATAAAGTGACATTTTTCCCAGTTTAAAACTAGGTTGGTCTATTGGCATCTTTTCAGAAAAAGTGCTAAATGGTCAAGACAGGAGCTGAATGAGTCTCCAAATACTGAAAAGTTATCCATGAAGACTTCCAGAAATTTTTCTACCATATCAGAGAAGATAGAGAGCACGCACCTCTGAAAGGTTGCAGGTGCATTGCACAAACCAAAGGGCATCCTTCTGTAGGCAAATACTCCAGAAGGACATGTGAATACTATTTTCTCTTGGTCTTGAGGATCCACTGTAATTTGGTTGTAACCTGAATAGCCATCCAAAAAGTAGTAATATTCATGACCTGCTAGTCTCTCTAGCATTTGGTCTATGAATGGTAAAGGAAAGTGATCCTTCCTAATGGCTGTATTGAGCCTTCTGTAGTCAATACACATATGCCACCCTGTAACTGTTCTTGTAGGAACCAGTTCATTCTTTTCATTATGAACCACTGTCATGCCTTCCTTCTTGGGGACAACGTGGACAGGGCTCACCCAGGGGCTATCAGAAATAGGATAAATAATCCTAACCTCTAGTAACTTAGTGACCTCTTTCTGCACTACCTACCTCCTTGATGGCTGGATTTAGCCGCCTCTGTGGTTGAACCACTGGCTTAGCATCATCCTCCAATAGGATCTTTTGCATGCATCTTGCTGGGCTAATGCCCTTAAGATCACTTATGGACCACCCAAGAGATGTCTTGTGTGTCCTTAACACCTGAATTAGTGCTTTCTCTTCCTGTGGATTTAAAGTAGAGCTTATGATCACCGGAAAAGTGTCACCTTCTCCAAGAAATGCATATTTCAGGGATGGTGGTAGTGGTTTGAGCTCAGGTTTAGGAGGTTTATCCTCTTCCTGAGGAATTTTCAGAGGTTCTTTTATTTCCTCTGGTTCCTCCAAATCAGGCTGAACATCTTTAAAGATGTCCCCTAGCTCTGATTCGAGACTCTCAGTCATATTGATCTCTTCCACCAAGGAGTCAATAATATCAACACTCATGTAGTCATTTGATTTATCTGGATGCTGCATAGCTTTGACAACATTTAACTCGAACTCATCCTCATTGACTCTCAGGGTCACTTCCCCTTTTTAGACATCAATGAGAGTTTGTCCAGTTGCTAGGAAAGGTCTTCCTAGAATGAGAGTTGCACTTTTGTGCTCCTCCATTTCCAGCACTACAAAGTTAGTGGGAAAGGCAAATGGCCCAACCTTGACAATCATGTCCTCAATTATGCCTGATGGGTATTTAATGGAGCCATCAGCAAGTTGAAGACATATCCAGGTTGGTTTTATTTCTTCAGTCAAGCCAAGCTTTCTGAAAGTGGATGCAGGTATTAGGTTGATACTTTCTCCAAGGTCACATAGAGCTGTCTTGGTACAAGCACCCTCTAATGTGCATGGTATCATAAAGCTTTCTGGATCTTTAAACTTCTCTGGTAAGCTTTTCAGAATGACTGTACTGCATTCTTCAGTGAGAAAAACTTTTTCAGTTTCTCTCCAATCCTTCTTATGACTTAAGATCCCTTTCATGAACTTAGCATAAGAGAGGGTATTTGCTCAAGTGCATCTGCAAACAGGATCTTTATCTCAAGAGTCCTGAGATAGTCTGCAAAGTGGGCAAATTGTTTATCCTATTCCGCTTGGCAGAGTTTCTGAGGATAAGGCATCTTGGCTTTATATTCTTCAACCTTAGTTGCTACAGGTTTATTTCCTATAGAGGTGGTTGGAGAAGCCTTCTTAGAGGGGTTACTATCAGCACTTGCAAGTGTGTGATCCCTCATTGGCGTTTGAACGCCAGGATTGGGTGCTGGATGGGCGTTTAATGCCAGCTTCCACCCTTTTCTGGCGTTTGAACGCCAGAACTGGGCAGGGAATGGGCATTTAACGCCAATTTTTCTCCCTTTTCTGGCATTTGAACGCCAGAAGTGGGCATCCACTGGGCATTTGACGCCAATCCTTCACCCTTTTCTAGCGTTTGAACGTCAGAATTATTCCTCTCTGGGCTCTTGCTGTCCTCAGAGGGATTTTGGGCAGTGGTTTGGTCATCCTCTGTCAGTTGTTCCTTTCTTGACTTTTTGCTACTTTGAGCAGAATTATTCAATGTCTTCCCGCTCTTTAGTTGAACAGCTTGGCATTCTTCTGTTATCTGTTTAGATAGCTGCTGTCTTGTGTGATTCAATTGTGCTTCCATATTCTTGTTAGCATTTTTAGTGTCTTGGAATATCTCTTTAAATTCTGCTAATTATTTTGTCATAAAGAGTAATTGTTGATTAAGGTCAACAATCTGTTCTTGAGGATTAGGATCAGTAGTTACTGCCCTAGCCTCTTCTTTTATGCAGGACTCACTGCTTGAGTACAAATGTTGATTTCTAGCAACCGTATCTATCAGCTCTTGAGCCTCTTCAATCATCTTTCTCATGTGTATAGATCCATCAGCTGAGTGGTCTAGAGACATTTGAGCTCTTTCTGTAAGCCCATAGTAGAAGATGTCTAACTGTACCTAGTCTGAGAATATTTCAGAGGGGCATTTTCTCAGCATCCCTCTGTACCTCTCCCAGGCATTATAAAGGGATTCATTATCCTCTTGTTTAAAGCCCTAGATGTCCAGCCTTAGCTGTGTCATCCTCTTTGGAGGGAAAAATTGATTCAGGAATTTGTCTGATAACTGTTTCCATGTTCTTATGCTTGCTGTGGGTTGGTTATTTAACC
Source organism: Arachis ipaensis (assembly GCF_059453495.1). Lineage (NCBI taxonomy): Eukaryota > Viridiplantae > Streptophyta > Magnoliopsida > Fabales > Fabaceae > Arachis > Arachis ipaensis. The sequence continues at coordinate 40,340,535 of NC_142444.1, read as the reverse complement.
ACCTTTTAGCTTGATCCTTTACATCAAATGGAAACAGTATTAATCTATAGACATCCTGATCTACGTCCTTATCATATACGGTATCAACAATTTCTAAAAACTGTGCCAGAAACTCAATAGGTTCTTCCTGTGGAAAACCGGAATACTGGCAATTTTGCTGCACCATGATAATAAGCTGAGGGTTTAGCTCAAAACTGCTGGCTCTAATGGGAGGTATACAGATACTACTTCCATATGAAGCAGTAGTAGGGTTAGCATATGACCCCAGAGTCCTTCTGGACTGTTCACTTCCACTTAAGTCCATGATGGAGAAAGGGAGATGATGTGGATAAAAAAATTTTATTCTTTTATTATTATTATTATTTATTTATTTATTTATTTATTTATTTATTTATTTATTTATTTATTTATTTATTTATTGAATATTGAAATTAAAATAAAATAAAATAAAATAAAATAATTGAAAAATTGAATATAAGTTCAAAAATTAGAAGAAAATGAAATAACAGCAAATTGAAAACTAAATTAATTAATTAATTAAAAAGATTTTGGAAAAAGAATGCTTAGTTAATTTCGAAATATGAAAGAGAAAAGTAGTTAGGTGATTATTTTGAAAAAGATTTTGAAATTAGCAATAAAAAAGATATGATTAAAAATTATTTTGAAAAAAGATATGATTGAGAAGATATGATTGCAATTTATTAAAAAAAAGATATGATTGAAAAGATATGATTGAAGAAATTAAAAAGATTTGATTTTTAAAAAAGATTTGAAAAGATCAATTTTTTAAAATTAGAATTTTGACTTGACTAAAAAAAAAGATATGATTTTGAAAATCTTTGACTAATTTAATGCAAATTTTCAAAATTTATGAGTAAAATAAGGAAAAGATATTTTTAAATTTTTGAATTTTAATGAGGAAAGAGAAAAACAACAAAATGACACTAAACTTAGAAATTTTAGATCAAGAAAGAACTAAGAACATGCAAATTCGACAAATTGAAACAAAATAAAAGCATGCAATTGACACCAAACTTAAAATATGAAACTAAACTCAAATAAAAGACTCAAATTTAGTGACTCTAAACCAACAAAAATAAATTATTCCTAATCTAAGCAACAAGATAAACCGTCAGTTGTCCAAACTCGAACAATCCCCGGCAACGGCGCCAAAAACTTGGTGCACGAAATTACAATCACACTTTTGCAATTCCGCACAACTAACCAGCAAGTGCACTGGGTCGTCCAAGTAATACCTTACGTGAGTAAGGGTCGATCCCACGGAGATTGTCGGCTTGAAGCAAGCTATGGTTATCTTGTAATTCTTAGTCAGAATATCAGTAATGATTCTTAGTTTTAATTGTAAAAAGTAAAAGAACATGAAATAAATACTTGTGATGCAGTAATGGAGAACAAGTTGAGGTTTCGGAGGTGCTCTGTCTTCTGAATCTCTGCTTTCCTACTGTCTTCTTCTTCACACACGCAAGGCTCCTTCCATGGCAAGCTGTATGTTGGTGCATCACCATTGTCAATGGCTACCATCCTTCCTCTCAGTGAAAATGGTCCAAATATGCTATCACCGCATGGCTAATCATCTGTCGGTTCTCACTCATGTTGGAATAGGATTCATTGATCCTTTTGCGTCTGTCACTACGCCCAGCACTCGTGAGTTTGAAGCTCGTCACAGTCATCCCTTCCTAGATCCTACTCGTAATACCACAGACAAGGTTTAGACCTTCCGGATCTCAGGAATGGCCGCCAATAATTCTAGCCTATACCATGAAGGTTCTAATCTTAGATTAGAAACCCAAGAGATATGCACTAAAGCTATTGCAGATAGAACGGAGGTGGTTGTTAGGCACGCGTTCATAGGTGAGAATAATGATGAGTGTCACGGATCATCACATTCATCAGGTTGAAGTGCGAGTGAATATCTTAGAATGGAAACAAGCGTGATAGAAATGAAAACAGTAGTAATTGCATTAATTCATCGAGACACAGCAGAGCACCTCACCCCCAACCATGGAGTTTAGAGACTCATGCTGTCAGAAATACAATATGAAACGTGTACAGTGTCATGAGGTGTGTAAATACAATAGCAAAAGGTCCTATTTATAGAAAACTAGTAGCCTAGGGTTTACAGAAATGAGTAAATGATGCAGAATCCACTTCCGGGCCCACTTGGTGTGTGATTGGGCTGAGCATTGAAGCTTTCACATGTAGAGACTTTTCTTGGAGTTAAACGCCAGCTTTTGTGCCAGTTTGGGTGTTTAACTCCAGCTTTTATGCCCAGGATGTCTACTTTCCAACGCAATTAAGAGCGTGCCAATTGGGCTTCTGTAGCTCCAGAAAATTTACTTCGAGTGCAGAGAGGTCAGAATCCAACAGCATCTGCAGTTCTTTTTCAGCCTCTGAAACAGATTTTTGCTCAGGTCCCTCAATTTCAGCCAAAAAATACCTGAAATCACAGAAAAACACACAAACTCATAATAAAGTCTAGAAATATGATTTTTGAATAAAAACTAATAAAAACATAATAAAAACTAGCTAAAATATACTAAAAACATACTAAAAATAATGCCTAAAAGCGTATAAATTATCCGCTCATCACTAAGCAATCAAACAACTGATAGTTGTTAATCACAGCCAATCCCCGACAACGCCACCAAAAACTTAGTGCAGAATTTATAACCCACAAACAAACCGACAAGTGCACCGGGTCGTACCAAGTAATACCTCAGGTGAGTGAGGGTCGATCTCACGAGGATTGAAGGACTAAGCAACAATGGTTGATTAATTTACTTAGTTAGGCAAACAGAAAGTAGTGTTTAAATGTTCAATGAGCATTAAACAATTGTTCAGAAATTAAAATAGTAAAGTAAATGAGTTGGGAATATGTATGGAGAAACAGTTAAGGTTTCAAAGTTATCTATTTTTCCGGATTAACTTTTCTTACCAACTATTTTAATTATGTAGGATTTAATTCATGGAAAACTATGTGTGACTAGACCCTAATTCCTTAGACCTTTCTAGTCTCCTCTAAAATTCATCAACTGCCAATTCTTTGGTCAATTAATTCCAAGTAGAGGGTGATGATCAAATTTCAGTTTACATGCCACAAAAATCCTAATTACTCAAAAATATAAGGATTATATGTCACGTATCCCATTAAATCCAGATAATTAAAATTTAGGAGAATATGTTTTCAAGCCGTTGTTCATGTAAAGAATTTTTCCAAGTTATACAAGAACACAATTAGAAAGAGGGTCATACTTCCGTTCCACCCAAATTCATAAGATAAAGAGCGAAAACAATTCTTAAATTATAAATCCATACATAAATTAAAATAGAAAAAGCAATAAAATCAATCCATACAAATAGACAGAGCTCCTAACCTTAACAATGGAGGTTTAGTTGCTCATGGTAAAGAGAAAAATAAGGATTATAAATTGGAATGGAATAATGTTGTCCTGGAACCCCCTGTTGGAATTCCCTTTTTTCTCCAATCCTCATTAATTTAAAATATATTCTCTAAAACTAAAATAATATCTTTTCCTAAAAATAATATTTGAATTTAAATTAGAATTAATTAACAAGTCTTCAGTTGATGGGTGGGAACCACTCGTTTTGTCCATTCTGTAGCTTCTAATCTGTGTTTTCTGGGCTGAAAACTGAGTCAAAATAGCCCAGAAATCGCCCCAGCGTTTTTCTGCGTTTTCTGCACGTGGCACATATCACGCGTACGCATCAGTCACGCGTACGCGTCGATGGTCTTCTTCGCGTGTCACGCGCACGCATCGGTCACGCGTACGCGTCGTTGAGAAAATCTTCAAATCATGCGTACGCGTCAGTCACGCGCACGCGTTAGTCACGCGTACGCATCGCTCCTCGCTCCCATCTCCTTTGGTTCTTGTGCTACAAAAACTCCATCAAATACAGCCGAATGCTACCTAAAATAAACAAAATTGCAAAAGACTCAAAGTAGCATCCATACTGGCTAAAAGATAATTAATTCTTTATTAAACTCAACAAATTAGATGCAAATTCACTAGGAAAAGGTAAGAAAGATGCTCGCGCATTAGCGCCTCTATCTTAGTATTGATAGCAACTAATACTTTTTGTTTGTTTAGTCCTAGACGAGTGGATATAATTAGAACATATATACTCATTTGCTCATTGCTTTTGTTGATATCATTGCATTCTATTTTTCCTATTCATCATGAATTATCACCCTTTTGGCTTGGAGTCTAGTTGTTATCATGTTGTAGGGGGTAGCAATTCCGACATTGGTTCACCTCAAGGTATGGGAGGTCAATTCGAGGAAGGGTCACAAGCAATCAACTCTTGGCAACAAGGACTGTTGCGAGGGCCCTATGATCTTAATATCTATCAACCTCTCACACCTAGTGGAACACGTCCTCATTACAATTTTGTCCATCTATATGCTTATGCTCCATGCCCTCGACATGAGATACAACCATCATACCCTCAAGCTCCTTTACCTTTTCCACCACCCATTTCCTCTCTACCCATCTACATACCGCTACATTTGGGACAACCTAGCTTTCACCACCATCCCATCCCCATTAACTTCCCTTATGGAGAGCCTTGCTTTCAAGCCGTCATCCAAGAGCAAAGGGAATTTCAAAAGAAGCAAGAGAATTGCATGGCAACTCTTGCCAAGGCTTTGTCACGTCTGGCACCCTCTCACTCCACCCCTAGTAACCTTGCTCCTTCACCCTTGCCACCCCCATTAATCCCAAAATTTATAGCATTAATGCTATAACTCTGGAAGGAAGTGAGCCGCTTATTGAGATAAACCCTCAACCCGCTCTTCCAAAGGAGGAATCTATTAATGGGGGCAAGAATTTAGTTGAAGATGGGAGAGAGGAGGAACTTGAGGTAGTAGCCACCATAAGCCTAAAAAAGGTCTAAGTGATGAGGAGAGCTCACAAGCAGGAGACCTTGAGGATGAAGAAGATAAAAATACCCCACCAAGTCTCCACAACCAAGAGGATAAGTTACCCCACCAAGAAGCAAGGGAAGATTTGAAACCACTACCACCCCATGTTAAATATGCGTTCCTTGATGAGGAACATAAATTTTCGGTGATAGTGGCAACTGATCTCTCCAATCAAGAAGAGCAGCAACTCCTCAAGGTTATCCGGAAGTATAAGAATGCGATCGGATGGAGCCTAAGTGACATTGTGGGAATAAGCCCTCAAGTGTGCCTCCATAGGATTTTCTTGGAAGAAGGTGCTAAGCCGGTCCGACAACCGTAAAGACGGCTAAATCCCATAATCCTTGATGTAGTCAAGAAGGAAGTAACTCGCCTCTTGGAAGCGGACATCATTTACCCCATTGCAGACAGTGAATGGGTAAGTCCGGTCCAAGTAGTGCCAAAGAAATCCAGGGTAACAATGGTGAAACAGAGAGTGGAGAGCTTGTGGCCACCCGAGTCCAGAATACTTGGCGAGTGTGCATTGATTACCGCCAGCTGAATCAAGCAACGCGGAAGGACCACTACCCGTTGCCGTTCATTGACTAAATGTTGGATCACTTAGCAGTTAAATCCCATTACTATTTTTTAGATGGATACACAGGGTACTTTCAAATTCACATAGCTCCTGAGGATCTGGAGAAAACTACTTTTACTTGCCCCTTTGGAACGTTTGCGTATAAGAGAATGTCGTTTGGCATATGCAATGCACCAGCAACATTTCAAATATGCATGATAAGTGTTTTCTCAGATCTTTTGGAGCATTGTATGGAAGTCTTCATGGACAATTTCAATGTGTATGGTAGCTCCTTTGATGCTTGTTTAGGGAACTTAGCTAGGGTACTAGAGCGATGCACCAATACTAACCTTGTTTTGAATTTTGAAAAGTGTCACTTCATGGTGAAGCAAGGTATAGTATTGGGTTATATTGTCTCTAAAGACGGAATCTCCATCGACCTGGCTAAGATCGATGTCATTTCAAGTTTACCTAACCCCTCCTCGGTGAGGGAGATCCGTTCCTTCCTTGGTCATGCAGGCTTTTGTCATCAATTCATCAAGGACTTTAGCAAAGTCACCTTACCTCTCTCCCGCCTACTGCAAAAGGATGTGAAATTTCATTTCAGTGAATATTTGCAAAAAGGCTTTTGACAAGTTGAAGGAAGCGCTAACCACAGCCCCTATTGTGCGAGGCCCAAATTGGAATCAACCTTTTGAGATCATGTGCGATGCCTCAAATCACGCCGTAGGTGCCGCGCTAGCACAGCGCGATGGTAACGCTCCCCACACTATAGCATATGCATCAAAAACTTTGGATTCAGCTCAGTCGAATTACACCACCACCGAAAAAGAGCTTTTGGCCATTATTTTTGCTCTAGACAAGTTTCGACCTTATTTGCTAGGCTCTAAAGTGGTGGTGTATTCGGACCATGCCGCATTAAAATATTTGCTAAAGAAGAAGGAGTCAAAGCTTAGGCTCATTAGGTGGATATTACTTTTGCAAGAATTTGACTTGGAGATCAAAGATAGAAGTGGATCCCAAAATCTAGTGCCGGACCATTTGCGTCGGCTCGAACATTTAACTCCGGATCCCTCTCTTATCAATGACTCATTTCCCTTAGATACCTTGCAAGCAATATCCCAAAGCACCCCTTGGTTTGCCCCGATAGCTAATTACTTGGTCGCTCGTGTTTTTCCCCCATAATTTTCAAAGCATCAAAAAGATAAATTGAGAAGCGATGCTAAGTATTATATTTGGGATGATCCACATTTGTGGAGGCGTAGAGAAAATCAAGTAATTGGAAAGTGTGTACCGGAATCTGAGTTCCAGTCTATCCTTCAATTTAGCCACTCATCTGAGAGTGGGGGTCATTTTGACCGGCAACGAACAGCGAGGAAGGTTTTAAACTGTAAATTCTGGTGGCCTACTTTATTTAGGGATGCCAACCAATTTTGCAAATCCAGTCATCAATGCCAAAAGTCTGGAAATACCTCACAAAGAAATGAGATGCCCCAATAACTGATGATTTTTTGTGAGATTTTTGATATTTGGGGCATGGATTTCATGGGGCCATTTCCAAATTCCAACGGGTTTGTGTACATATTGTTAGCAGTGGATTACGTCTCTAAATGGGTGGAAGCAATTCCTACCCGTTGCGATGACGCTAATTCCGTTGTTTCATTTTTTAAAAATAACATTATTTGTAGATTTGGGTCACCACGAGCAATCGTGAGCGACCAAGGAACCCATTTTTGTAACAGAAAAATTGAGGTATTGATGAAAAAGTATGGGGTCATTCACAAAGTTTCTACAACCTATCACCCCCAAACCAATGGGCAAGTGGAAGTATCCAAGAGGGAGATCAAAAGAATCTTAGAGAAAGTAGTTAACCCACAGAGGAAGGGTTGGAGTTCTAGATTGGGAGATGCATTATGGGCCTATAGGACCGCTTACAAGACCCCAATCAGAATGAGCCCCTTCCGTATTGTTTTTGAGAAGCCTTGTCGTGTTCTGGTTGAAATCCAACATAGAGCCTATTGGGCGGTGAAGAATTGCAATCCGGACTTAAAAGGGGGCGGGTATGGAACGTAAGCTTCAATTGGAGGAATTAGAATGTCTTAGGTTAGAAGCATATGAGAATGCTAAGTTCTACAAGGAAAAAGCCAAGGCATTCCATGACCAGAATATTAGGAGGAAGAACTTCAAGATAGGTGATGAAGTGCTTGTGTACAATTCAAGGTTGCGATTAATGCCCGGAAAATTGAGATCTAGATGGGACAGGCCGTTTAGAGTGGTAGATGTCAAGCCTTATGGGGTGGTGGAAGTGATTCACCCTATCAATGGAGTTAAATTCAAGGTTAATGGTCATAGGGTGAAGCTTTATCACACTCAACCCAAGAATGCCAAGGAGTTAGAGATTTTCCTCCTTGGTGAAGTTTCCAAGTGACCAATGAAGCCATGCAAGTCCAACTTAGGACTCTAAACCAAAGTGCTTGGTGGGAAACACCCCACCATGGTAACATTGTTCCAATTTTATCTCTTGTTTATAACCTTTTGAATTATTTGCTTTCTTGTGATATAATGGGTAGCTTAGGTTTGGTTTGATGATTTTAAGTTGAATAAGTTAAATTACTTGTGGACCATGAAATTGTGCTTGTTTGAATGATTTGGGGTTGGTGTGTTGATATGCTAAGAGTAGGAACCTTAGTTTTGAAGAGAAAAGAATTTTCTGAAACAGGGCATCTATGCGTACGCACCAAGCCGTGCGTGCGCACAAAACTGTATTTTTCGCCATCTGTGCAGACGCACTAGCCTGTTGGTGTGGGAAATCGTGATTCACACTTTTCACAACTCCGCACAACTAACCAGCAAGTGCACTGGGTCGTCCAAGTAATACCTTACGTGAGTAAGGGTCGATCCCACAGAGATTGTCGGCTTGAAGCAAGCTATGGTCATCTTGTAAATCTCAGTCAGGCGGATTCAAATGGTTATGGGGTTTTGATAATTAAAAGATAAATAAAACATAAAATAAAATAAAGTTACTTATGTAATTCATTGGTGGGAATTTCAGATAAGCGTCTGGAGATGCTTTGTTGCTTCTGAACCTCCGCTTTTCTATTACCTCCTTCCAACCATGCGCACTCCCTTCCATGGCAAGCTGTAAGATCCTCTCAGTGAAAATGGTCCTCTACGGTTTCTGCACAGCTAATCAACTGTCGAATTTCTCGTCTCGGATGAAAAATACCAAGTACAGCTACCGCATGGCTAATCATCTGTCGATTCTCGCTAGCGTCGGAATAGAATCCATTGATCCTTTTGCACACTGTCACTGCACCTAACATTTGCAGGTTTGAAGCTCGTCACAGCAATCCCTTCCCGGAACCTACTCGGAATACCACAGACAAGGTTTAGCCTTTCCAGATCCCAGGAATGGCTGCCAATAATTCTAGCCTATACCACGAAGATACTAATCTCACGGACTCGATCCGTGTATTAGATATCCAAGAGAATATACTCCGGCTGTCGTCCAATGACTATGTTGAACATCATGTAGACCGTTTTGTGGTTGTCAGGCACGCGGATCTTGGCTAAGCGAGTAATGAAGATTGGGTGATTGTCACGAGTCACCCCTTTATTCTGACTTAACTAAATTAAGTACGAGAGTATATCTTAGAGAAGAAGTATGCGTGAATTGAGAGAAAAACAATAGTACTTGCATTAATTCATGAAGAATAGCAGAGCTCCACACCTTAATCTATGGGGTGTAGAAACTCCAACGTAGAAAATACGTAAGTGAAAAAGGACTAGGCATGGCCGTGAGGCCAGCCTCCAAAACGTGAACAAATGGTCTAAGGACTAAACGTCCAGAGATGTAAAGATTTTAAAAATACAATAGTAAAAAGTGCTCTTTATACTAAACTAGTAACTTAGGTTTACAGAAAATGAGTAACTAAGTACAGATAGTGCAGAAATCCACTTCCGAGGCCCACTTGGTGTGTGCTTGGGCTAAGCAATGAGATTTACACGTGCATAGGCTATTCCTGGAGTTAAACACCAGCTTTGGTGCCAGTTTGGGTGTTTAACTCCAATTCTGGTGCCAGTTTGGGCGTTTTACGCCAAGATATTTTAGGCTGGCTTTGGACGCAAGTTTGGGCCATCAAATCTCGGGCAAAGTATGGACTATTATATATTGATGGAAAGCCCATGATGTCTACTTTCCAAAGCAATTGAGAGAGCGCCAATTGGACTTTTAAAACTCCAGAAAATTCACTTCGAGTGCAAGAGGGTCAGAATCCAACAACATCTGCAGTCCTTTTTCAGCCTCTGAATCAGATTTTTGCTCAGGTCCCTCAATTTCAGCCAGAAAATACCTGAAATCACAGAAAAACACACAAACTCATAGTAAAGTCCCGAAATGCGATTTTTGCATAAAAACTAATAAAAATATAATAAAAAGTAACTAAAACATACTAAAAACTATATAAAAACCATGCCAAAAAGGGGTATAAATTATCCGTTCATCACAACACCAAACTTAAATTGTTGCTTGTCCCCAAGCAACTAAAAACACAATAGGATAAAAATAAGAGAAAATACAATAAATTCCAAACTTATCAATGAACTTAGTTCCAATTAGATGAGCGGGGCTAGTAGCCTTTTTGCTTCTGAACAGTTTTGGCATCTCACTTTATTCTTTGAAGTTCAGAATGATTGGCATCCATAGGAACTTAGAATTCAGATAGTGCTATTGATTCTCTTAGTTCAGTATGTTGATTCTTAAACACAGCTACTTTATGAGTCTTGGCCGTGACCCTAAGCATTTTGTTTTCCAGTATTATCACCGGATACATAAAGGCCACAGACACATAACTGGGTGAACCTTTTCAGATTGTGACTCAGCTTTGCTAGAGTCCCCAGTTAGAGGTGCACAGAGCTCTTAAGCACACTCTTTTTGCTTTGGACCATGACTTTAACCGCTCAGTCTCAAGCTTTTCACTTGACACCTTCACGCCACAAGCACATGGTTAGGGACAGCTTGATTTAGCCGCTTAGGCCAGGATTTTATTCCTGTGGGCCCTCCTATCCATTAATGCTCAAAGCCTTGGATCCTTTTTACCTTTGCCTTTTGGTTTAAAGGGTTATTGGCTTTTTCTACTTGCTTTTTCTTTTTCTTTTCTTTTTTTCTTTTTTTTTTTTTGCCTTTATTTTTTTGCCATTTCTTTTTTTTTCGCAAGATTTTTCTATTCACTGCTTTTTCTTGCTTCAAAAATCAATTTTATTATTTTTTAGATTACCAATAATATTTCTCCTTTTTCATTATTCTTTCAAGAGCCAACAATTTTAACATTCATAAACAACAAATTCAAAATTATGCACTGTTCAAGCATTCATTCAGAAAACAAAAAGTATTGTCACCACATCAAAATAATTAAACTAATTTTAAGATAGAATTCGAAATCATGCATTTCTTGTTCTTTTGCAATTAAAAACATTTTTCATTTAAGAAAGGTGAAGGATTCATAGGACATTCATAGCTTTAAGACATAGACTCTTGACACTAATGATCATGTAATAAAGACACAAACATAGACAAAACATAAAGCATAGAATTCGAAAAAGAGAAAAACAAGAACAAGAAAATTAAAGAACGGGTCCACCTTAGTGATGGCGGCTAATTCTTCCTTTTGAAGATCTTATTGAGTGCTTGAGCTCCTCTATGTCTCTTCCTTGCCTTTGTTGCTCCTCCTCATGGCTCTTTGGTCCTCTCTAATTTCATTGAGGATAATGGAGTGCTCTTGGTGCTCCATCCTTAGTTGTCCCATGTTGGAACTCAATTCTCCTAAGGAGGTGTTTATTTGCTCCCAATAGTTTTGTGGAGAAAAGTGCATCCCTTGAGGTATCTCAGGGATCTCTTGATGAGGAATTTCCTCATGCTCTTGTTGAGGTCCCTGAGTGGGCTCTCTTGTTTGGTCCATCTTCTTCTTAGTGATGGGCTTGTCTCCTTCAATGAGGATGTCTTCCTCTATGACAATTCCAGCTGAATTGCATAGGGTACAGATGAGATGAGGGAAGGCTAACCTTGCCAAAGTGGAGGGCTTGTCCGCCACCTTGTAGAGTTCTAGAGGTATGATCTCATGAACTTCTACTTCCTCTCCAATTATGATACTATGGATCATGATAGCCCGGTCTATTGTAACTTCAGACCGGTTGCTAGTAGGAATGATAGAGTGTTGGATGAACTCCAACCATCCCCTAGCCACGGGCTTGAGGTCAAGCCTTCTTAGTTGAACCAGCTTGCCTCTTGAGTCTCTCTTCTATTGAGCTCCTTCCACACAAATGTCCCTAAGGACTTGGTCCAACCTTTGATTAAAGTTGACCCTTCTAGTGAAAAGGAGAGGATCTCCTCTCATCATTGGCAAATTAAATGCCAACCTCACATTTTTCGGACTGAAATCCAAGTAATTCCCCCAAACCATTGTGAGCCAATTCTTTGGGTTCGGGTTCATACTTTGATCATGGTTCTTAGTGATCCATGCATTGGCATAGAACTCTTGAACCATTAAGATTCTGACTTGTTGGATTGGGTTGGTGAGAGCTTTCCAACCTCTTCTTTGAATCTCACGTCGAATTTCCAGATATTCACCCTTTTTGAGCATGAATGGGACTTTGGAAATCACTTTTTCTCGGCCACAACTTCATAGAAGTGGTCTTGATGGACCTTTGAGATGAATCTTTTCATCTTCTATGACTCGGAGGTGGAAGCAATTGCGTTTCCTTTTCCTCTTTCTAGAGGTTTCTCCGGCCTTAGGTGCCATTAATGGTTATGAAAAATAGAAAAGCAGAGCTTTTTCCACACCAAACTTAAAAGGTTTGCTCATCCTCAAGCAAAAGAAGAAAGAAAGGAGTAGAAGAAGAAGAAATGGAGGAGATAGAGGGGGTGATATTTTCGGCCAAGGGGAAAAGAAGTATTTGTGATGTGTGAAAGTGAAGGTAGTGAGGAGGGGTATTTATAGGGTAGGAGAGAGAGAAAATTCGGTCATGAAGGGGTGGGTTTGGGAGGGAAATGGTTTGAATTTGGATGGTGAGGTAGGTGGGGTTTATGATGGATGGATGTGAGTGGTGAAGAGGATATGGGGAAGAGTTATTGATGGGATTGGTCAAGGGTATTTGGGGAATAGTATTATGGAAAGGTGTGAAGAGGAGAGAAGAAGAGGTGGGATAGGTGGGGATCCTGTGGGGTCTACAGATCCTGAAGTATCAAGGAATTCTGCTTCCTGTACCATTCTGGCATTAAATGCCAGCTCTGCTACCTTTCTTGGCGTTAAACGCCAGTCTGCTGCCCCTTTCTGGCGTTTAACGCCAGCCAGACACCCTTTTCTGGCGTTAAACGCCAGTCTGTCTGCCATTTCTGGCGTTTAACGCCAGCCAGACGCCAGACACCCTTTTCTGGCATTAAACGCCCAGAATGCTACCAGGCTGGGCGTTAAACGCCCATTCTGCTATCCTTACTAGCGTTTAAACACCAGTAAGCCTGTCCTCCAGGGTGTGCTATTTTTTATTTTGCTTTAATTCTGCAGTTATTTTTATGACTTCACATGATCATCATCCTAAAGAAAACATAAAATTACAATGGAATATAAATAAATATAATTAAATAACATTGGGTTGCCTCCCAACAAGTGCTTCTTTAATGTCAATAGCTTGACAGTGAGCTCTTAGAAAGCTTCACAGAGACTCAAAGCTTGATGATGGCCTCCCAACACCAAACTTAGAAGTTGAGTGTGGGGGCTCTGTTTGACTCTGTATTGAGAGAAGTTTTTCATGCTTCCTCTCCATAGTTACAGAAGAAGATCCTTGAGCCTTAAACACAAGGTAGTCCTCATTCAATTGAAGGACTAACTCTCCTCTGTCCACATCAATCACAGCTCTTGCTGTGGCTAGGAAGGGTCTTCCAAGGATAATGGATTCATCTTCATCCTTCCCAGTGTCTAGGATTATGAAATCAGCAGGGATGTAAAAGCCTTCAACCTTTACTAAGACATCCTCTACAAGTCCATAAGCCTATTTTCTTGAGTTGTCTGCCATCTCTAGTGAGATTCTTGCAGCTTGTACCTCAAAGATCCCTAGTTTCTCCATTACAGAGAGTGGCATGAGGTTTATACTTGAACTAAGGTCACATAGAGCCTTCTTAAAGGTCATGGTGCCTATGATGTAAGGTATTAAGAACTTTCCGGGATCCGATTTCTTCTGAGGTAATTTCTGTTGAACCAAGGTATTTAGTTTATTGATGAGCAATGGAGGTTCATCCTCCCAAGTCTCATTACCAAATAACTTGGCATTCAGCTTCATGATTGCTCATAGATACTGAGCAACTTGCTCTTCAGTAATATCTTCATCCTCTTCAGAGGAAGAATACTCATCAGAGCTCATGAATGGCAATAGTAAGTTCAGTGGAATCTCTATGGTCTCTCTATGAGCCTCAGATTCATTTGGTTTCTAAATGGGGAACTCCTTAGGGGTTAGTGGACGTCCATTGAGGTCTTCCACACTGGAAATCACTGCCTCTTCCTCCTCTGCAGGTTCGGCCATGTTGGACATATTAATGGCCTTGCACTCTCTCTTTGGATTCTCTTCTGTATTGCTTGGGAGAGTACTAGGAGGAGTTTCAGTAACTTTTTTACTCAGCTGACCCACTTGTGCCTCCAAATTTCTGATGGAGGACCTTGTTTCAGTCATGAAACTGAGAGTGGTCTTAGATAGATCAGGGATTATGGTTGCTAAGTTAGAAAGGCTCTGCTTAGAATTCTCTGTCTGTTGCTCAGAAGATGATGGAAAAGGTTTGCTATTGCCAAACCTATTTCTCCCACCATTATTATTGAAGCCTTGTTGAGGCTTCTGTTGGTCCTTCCATGAGAAATTAGGATGATTCCTCCATGAAGGATTATAGGTGTTTCCATAGGATTCTCCCATGTAATTCACCTCTTCCATTGCAGGATTCTCAGGGTCATAAGCTTCTTCTTCAGAGGAAGCTTCTTTAGCACTGCCGGATGCAGCTTGCATTCCAGTCAGGCTCTGAGATATCATATTGACTTGCTGAGTCAATATTTTATTCTGAGCCAATATGGCATTCAGAGTATCAATCTCAAGAACTCCATTCTTCTGAGTCACCCCATTATTCACAGGATTTCTTTCAGAAGTATACATGAACTGGTTATTTGCAACCATCTCAATGAGTTCCTGGGCTTCTGCAGGCGTCTTCTTCAGATGAAGAGATCCACCAGCAGAGTGATCCAATGACATCTTGGACAATTCAGACAGACCATCATAGAATATACATAAGATGCTCCATTCTGAAAGCATGTTAGAAAGACACCTTCTGATCAATTGCTTGTATCTTTCCTAAGCTTCATAGAGGGATTCGCCTTCCTTCTATCTAAAGGTTTGGACTTCCACTCTAAGCTTGCTCAACTTTTGAGGTGGAAAGAATTTGGCAAAGAAAGCATCACGGCTAATCATCTGTCGGTTCTCGATCATGTTGGAATAGGATCCATTGATCCTTTTGCGTCTGTCACTACGCCCAACACTCGCGAGTTTGAAGCTCGTCACAGTCATCCCTTCCCAAATCCTACTCAGAATACCACAGACAAGGTTTAGACTTTCCAGATCTCAGGAATGGCCGCCAATAATTCTAGCCTATACCACGAAGGTTTTAATTTTAGATTAGAAACCCAAGAGATACACATTCAAGCTTGTTTGCATGTAGAACGGAGGTGGTTGTCAGGCACGCGTTCATAGGTGAGAATGATGATGAGTGTCACGGATCATCTCATTCATCAAGTTGAAGAACGAGTGTATATCTTAGAGAAGAAGTAGGTGTGAATTGAATAGAAAACAGTAGTACTTTGCATTAATTCATGAGGAACAGCAGAGCTCCACACCTTAATCAATGGTGTGTAGAAACTCCACCGTGAAAAATACATAAGAACAAAAGGTCTAGGCATGGCCTTGAGGCTAGCCTCCCAAAGAGGGTTCAATCATCAAAGCATGATTAAAAGATTGACTGAAAGATGAAAATACAATAGCAAAAGGTCCTATTTATATAGAACTAGTAACCTAGGATTTACAAAAATGAGTAAATAATGCAGAAATCCACTTCCGGGGCCCACTTGGTATGTGCTTGGGCTGAGCATTGAAGCTTTCACGTGTAGAGGCTTCTCTTGGAGTTAAACACCAGCTTTTGTGCCAGTTTGGGCGTTTAACTCCAGCTTTTATGCCAGTTTTGGCGTTTTGACGCCAGAAATTTTATGCTGACATGGAACGCCGATTTGGGCCATCAAATCTCGGGCAAAGTATGGACTATTATATATTGCTAAAAAGCCCAGGATGTGTACTTTCCAACGTAATTAAGAGCGCGCCAGTTGAGTTTCTGTAGCTCCAGAAAATCCACTTCGAGTGCAGGGAGGTCAGAATCCAAAAGGCGTATAAATTATCCACTTATCACAACACCAAACTTAAATTGTTGCTTGTCCCCAAGCAACTGCAAATTAAATGGGATAAAAAGAAGAGAATATACAATGAATTCCAAAAGCATCTATGAAGATCAGTCTTAATTAGATGAGCGGAGCTATTAACTTTTTGCTTCTGAACAGTTTTGGCATCTCACTTTATCCTTTGAAGTTTAGAATGATTGGCATCTATAGGAACTCAGAATTTAGATAGTGTTACTGATTTTCCTAGTTCAGTATGTTGATTCTTGAACACAGTTACTTTATGAGTCTTGGCGTGACCCTAAGCATTTTATTTTCCAGTATTACCACCGGATACATAAATGCCACAGACACATAACTGGGTGAACCTTTTCAGATTGTGACTCAGCTTTGCTAGAGTCACCAATTAGAGGTGTCCATAGCTCTTAAGCACACTCTTATTGTTTTGGACCACGACTTTAACCGCTCAGTCTCAAGCTTTTCACTTGACACCTTCACGCCACAAGCACATGGTTAGGGACAGCTTGGTTTAGCCGCTTAGGCCAGGATTTTATTCATGTGGGCCCTCCTATCCACTGATGCTCAAAGCCTTGGATCCTTTTTATTTTACCCTTGCCTTTTGGTTTAAAGGGCTATTGGCTTTTTCTGCTTGCTTTTTCTTTCTCTTTTTTCTCTCTTTTTTTTCTCCTCTTTTTTTTCGCATATATTTTTTTCTGCAAGCTTTTCACTGCTTTTTCTTGCTTCAAGAATCAATTTTATAATTTTTCAGATTATCAATAGCATTTCTCCTTTTTTCATCATTCTTTCAAGAGCCAACAATTTTAACATTCATGAACAACAAATTCAAAAATATGCACTGTTTAAGCATTCATTCAGAAAAACAAAAAGTATTGCCACCACATCAAAATAATTAATTTGTTTTAAAATTCAAAATTCATGTACTTCTTTTTCTTTTGCAATTAAAAACACTTTTTATTTAAGAAAGGTGGTGGATTTATAGGATATTCATAGCTTTAAGGAATAGACACTTAGACACTAGTGATCATGTAATAAGACACAAACATAAATAAAACATAAAGCATAATTTTTGAAAAACAGAAAAATAAGAACAAGGAAATTAAAGAACGGGTCCACCTTAGTGATGGCGGCTTGTTCTTCCTCTTGAAGATCTTATGAAGTCCTTGAGCTCCTCAATGTCTCTTCCTTGCCTTTGTTGCTCCTCCTTCATGACTCTTTGGTCTTCTCTAATTTCATGGAGGAGGATGGAATGCTCTTGGTGCTCCACCCTTAGTTGTCCCATGTTGGAACTTAATTCTCCTAGGGATGTGTTGATTTGCTCCCAATAGTTTTGTGGAGGAAAATGCATCCCTTGAGGCATCTCAGGGATTTTATGATGAGGAATTTCCTCATGCTCTTGTCCATGAGTGGGCTCTCTTGTTTGCTCCATCCTTTTCTTAGTGATGGGCTTGTCCTCATCAATGAGGATGTCATCCTCTATGTCAATTCCAGTTGAATTACAGAGGTGACAAATGAGATGAGGGAAGGCTAACCTTGCCAAAGTAGAGGACTTGTCCGCCACCTTGTAGAGTTCTAGGGATATAACCTCATGAACTTCTACTTCCTCTCCAATCATGATGCTATGGATCATGATAGCCCGGTCTATAGTAACTTCATACTAGTTGCTAGGAGGAATGATTGAGCGTTGGATGAACTCCAACCATCCCCTAGCCACGGGCTTGAGGTCATGCCTTCTTAGTTGAACTGGCTTCCCTCTTGAATCTCTCTTCCATTGAGCGCCCTCTTCACAAATGTCTATGAGGACTTGGTCCAACCTTTGATCAAAGTTGACCCTTCTAGTGTAGGGGCGTGCATCTCCTTGCATCATGGGCAAGTTGAATGCCAACCTTACATTTTCCGAACTAAAATCTATGCATTTCCCCCGGACCATTGTAAGCCAATTCTTTGGGTTCGAGTTCACAATTTGATCATGATTCTTGGTGATCCATGCATTGGCATAAAACTCTTGAACCATTAAGATTCCGACTTGTTGAATGGGGTTGGTGAGAACTTTCCAACCTCTTCTTCGAATCTCATGTCGGATCTCCGGATATTCGCCCTTTTTGAGTTTGAAAGGGACCTCGGGGATCACCTTCTTCTTGGCCACAACTTCATAGAAGTGGTCTTGATGGATCTTTGAGATGAATCTCTCCATCTTTCATGACTCGGAGGCGGAAGCTTTTGCCTTCTCTTTCCTCTTTCTAGAGGTTTCTCCGGCCTTACTTGCCATAAATGGTTATGGAAAAACAAAAAGCTTTAGCTTTTACCACACCAAACTTAGAAGGTTTGCTCGTCCTCGAGCAAAAGAAGAAAGAAAAGAGTAGAAGAAGAAAATGGAGGAGATGGAGGGGGTTTTGTGGTTTGGCTAAGGGGGAGAAGTAGTGTGTATAATGTGTGAAAATGAATGAGTGAAGATGGGTTTATATAGAAGTGGAGAGAGGGGTACGGTTCGGCCATGTATAGGTGGGTTTGGGAGGGAAAGTGGTTTGAATTTGAATGGTGAGGTAGGTGGGGATCTATGGTGGATGGATATGGATTGGTGAAGAGATTATGGAGAAGAGGGTAGGATTTGATAGGTGAGAGATTTTTGGGGAAGAGGTATTGAGGTTATTGGTGAAGGGTATTTGGGGAAGGGTGTTATGGGAAGGTGTCAAGAGGAGAGAGAGAGATGAGGTAGCGGGGATCTTGTGGGGTCCACAGATCCTGAGGTGTCAAGGATTTCTCATCCCTGCACCATGTTGGCATGTAAACGCCACCTTGATTGCCAATCCAGGCGTTAAACGCCAGGTTCCTGCCCATTTCTGGCGTTTAACGCCAGCTTTTCTCCCCTTTCTGGCGTTTAAACGCCAGCTCTATGCCCATTTCTGGCGTTAAACGCCAGTCTGGTGCCCATTTCTAGTGTTAAATGCCAGTCTGGTGCCTATTTCTGGTGTTAAATGCCCAGAATGGTGCCAGACTGTGCGTTTAACGCCCATTCTGCTACCCTTACTGGCGTTTAAACGCCAATAAGCTTCTCCTCCAGGGTGTGCTATTTTTAATACTGTTTTTCATTCTATTTTTACTTTTTCAGTTGTTTTTGTGGCTTCACATGATCATCAACCTAAAGAAAATAACAAATAAAAATTTAACATAGATAAATAAAAATTGGGTTGCCTCCCAACAAGTGCTTCTTTAATGTTAATAGCTTGACAGTGGGCTCTTATGGAGTCTCATAGATACTCAGAGCATGATGATGGCCTCCCAACACCAAAATTAGAGTTTGAATGTGGGGGCTCTATTTGACTCTGCATTGAGAGAAGCTTTTCATGCTTCTTCTCCATGACTACAGAGGGAGATCCTTGAGCTTTAAACACAAGGGAGTCCATTCACTTGAAGGACCAATTCTCCTCTGTCAACATCAATCATAGCTTTTGCGGTGACTAGGAAGGGTCTGCCAAGGATAATGGATTCATCCATACACTTTCCGGTGTCTAGGATTATGAAATCAACAGGGATGTAGTGGCCTTCAACCTTTCCCAAGACATCCTCTACAAGTCCATAAGCATGTTTCCTTGAATTGTCTGTCATCTCTAGTGAGATTCTTGCAGCTTGTACCTCACGGATCCCTAGCTTCTCCATCACAGAGAGTGGCATGAGGTTTATACTTAACCCCAGGTCACACAGAGCCTTCTCAAAGGTCATGGTGCCTATGGTACAAGGTATTGAGAACTTTCCAGGATCTTGTCTCTTCTGAGGTAATCTCTGCCTAGTCAAGTCATCCAGTTCTTTGGTGAGCAAGGGGGGTTCATCTTCCCAAGTTTCATTACCAAATAACTTGGCATTTAGCTTCATGATTGCTCCAAGGTACTTAGCAACTTGCTCTTCAGTAACATCTTCATCCTCTTCAGCGGAAGAATACTCATCAGAGTTCATGAATGGCAGAAGTAAATTCAATGGAACCTCTATGGTCTCTGTATGAGCCTCAGATTCCCATGGTTCCTCATTAGGGAACTCCTTGGAGGCCAGTAGACGTTCATTGAGGTCTTCCTCAGTGGAAATCACTGCCTTTCCCTCCTCTATGCATTTGGCCATGTGGACGTGTTTATGGCCTTGCATTTTCTCGTTGGGTTTTCTTCTGTATTGCTTGGGAGAGTACTAGGAGGGAGTTCAGTAATTTTTTTACTCAGCTGACCCTCTTGTACCTCTAAATTTCTAATAGAGGACCTTGTTTCAGTCATGAAACTTTGATTGGTCTTAGATAGATCAGAGACTACAGTTGCTAAGTCAGAGTGGCTCTGCTTAGAATTCTCTGTCTGTTGCTGAGAAGATGATGGAAAAGGCTTGTATTACTAAACCTATTTCTTCCACTATTACTGTTGTTGAAGCCTTGTTGAGGCCTCTGTTGGTCCTTCCATGAGAGATTTGGGTGATTTCTCCATGAAGGATTATAGGTGTTTCCACAGGGTTCTCCCATGTAATTCACCTCTTCCATTGCTGGGTTCTCAGGATCATAAGCTTCTCCTTCAGATGAAGCTTCTTTGGTACTGCCTGTTGCTGCTTACATGCCAGACAGACTCTAAGAAATCATATTGACTTGCTGAGTCAATATTTTGTTCTGAGCCAATATGGCATTCAGAGTATCAATCTCAAGAACCCCTTTCTTCTGATTTGTCCCATTATTCACAGCGTTCCTTTCAGAAGTGTACATGAATTGGTTATTTGCAACCATCTCAATGAGTTCCTGAGCTTCTACAGGCATCTTCTTCAGATGAAGAGATCCTTCAGCAGAGCTGTCCAATGACATCTTGGACAGTTTAGACAGACCATCATAGAAGATACCTATGATGCTCCATTCAGAAAGCATGTCAGAATGACACCTTCTGATCAATTGCTTGTATCTTTTCCAAGCTTCATAGAGGGATTCACCTTCCTTCTGTCTGAAGGTCTGGACCTTCACTCTAAGCTTACTCAATTTTTGAGGTGGAAAGAATTTGGCCAGAAAAGCACTGACCAGCTTTTTCCAAGAGTTCAGGCTTTCCTTAGGTTGTGAATCCAACCATATCCTAGCTCTGTGTCTTACAGCAAAAGGGAAGAGCATAAGTCTGTAGACCTCAGGGTCAGCCCCATTGGTCTTGACAGTGTCACAGATTTGCAAGAATTTAGCTAAGAACTGATGAGGATCTTCCAAGGGAAGTCCATGAAACTTGTAATTCTGTTGCATTAGAGAAACTAATTAAGGCTTCAGCTCAAAGTTGTTTGCTCTAATGGCAGGGATAGAGATGCTTCTCCCATAGAAATCAGGAGTAGGTGCAGTAAAGTCACCAAGCACCTTCCTTGCATTGTTGGCATTGTTGTTGTTTTCGGCTGCCATGGCTTCTTCTTGTTTGAAAATTTCTGTTAGGTCCTCTCCAGAGAGTTGTGCTTTAGCTTCTCTTAGCTTTCTCTTCAAGGTCCTTTCAGGTTCAGGATCAACTTCAACAAGAATGCCTTTGTCCTTGCTCCTGCTCATATTAAAGAGAGGAGAAGAAAGTATGGAATCCTCTATGTCACAGTATAGAGATTTCTTGAGATGTCAGAGGAAAAGAAGAATAAAAGGAGGAGGTAGAAAGTAGAGAATTCGAACTTATAGAGAGAGGGAGTCCGAATTGCACATTGAGGAAGAGTGCTAGTCCCTTAAATAGAAGAAGGTGAGAAGGGGGAAAAAATTTTCGAAATTAAATTTTGAAAGATTTTGAAATAATTAAAAGAAATTTTGAAAAAAATTGATTGATGATTTTTGAAAATTAAAATTGAGAAAGTAGTTAAGTGATTTTGAAAAAGATTTTGAAATCAGAAATAAAAAAGATATGATTGAAAATTATTTTGAAAAAGATGTGATTGAGAAGATATGATTGAGAAGATATGATTGAAAATCAATTTAAAAGAAATTTTTAAAATTAAAGTTGATGACTTGACTAACAAGAAATTAAAAGACATCATTGTAGAATTTAAAATTTGATCCTTTCTTAATAGAAAAGTAACAACTTGAAAATTTTGAATTAAATCATTAATTGTAGCAAGGATTTTCGAAAATACTAAAAAAATGGAAAGGATTTGATTTTGAAAAGATATGATTGAAAAGATATGATCTGAAAAAGATTTGATTTTGAAAAATTATGAAAATTTGAAACAGATTTGAATTGAAAACAAAATCTTCCCTCTTGTGCCATCCTGGCATTAAACAACCAGAATGGTATCCATTCTGGCGTTTAATGCCCAAAATACTACTCTTTTGGGCGTTTAACACCCAGCCAGGTACCCTAGCTGGCGTTTAAACGCCAGTTTTCCTTCCTCACTGGGAGTTTTGAACGCCCAGCTTTTTCTGTGTAATTCCTCTGCTGCATGTTCTGAATCTTTAATTCTCTGTATTATTGACTTGAAAAGACATAATTTTGAAAAATTTTTGAATTTTTAATGATGATAAACAATAAAATGAAACTAATCATGGAAAATCAAGATCAAAACAAATAATGCATGCAAAACACCAAACTTATAAGTTTGTATACTAGGGACAACAACAAATTGAGAATGCATATGAAAAATAACAAAAACACACAAGACAAGAGAATTTAAAGATCAGAGTAAGGAAATCATCAAGAATAACTTGAAGATTAATGAAGAACATAATGCATGTATTCGAAAATTGCAAGAAATTAAATAAAACATGCAGGACACCAAACTTAAAAATTGACACTAGACTCAAACAAGAGACATAAATTATTTTTGGTTTTTATGATTTTATAAATTTTTGTTTATAATTTTTCAAAAATTGTTTGGAAAAGAAAATAGAGACATTCAAAATTTTTAATAAGAATTCCAGGAATCATGCAATGTTAGTCTAAAGCTTCAGTCTAAAAAGATTAGACATGGCTAGCCAAGCTTCAGCAGGACATTACATAGAACAGCCAAATTGATGGGAATCAATTAGCTTCTTTGATGATAAAAACATCATCTGAAACTCTAGAATTCATTCTTAAAAATTATGAAGAATAAAAATAAAATAAAGTTACCTAATCTAAGCAACAAGATGAACCGTCAGTTGTCCAAACTCGAACAATCCCCGGCAACGGCGCCAAAAACTTGGTGCACGAAATTGTGATCATCAATGGCGCCAACAACTTGGTACGCACAATTGTAATCTCAACTCTTTGTCACAACTCCGCACAACTAACCAGCAAGTGCACTGGGTCGTCCAAGTAATAAACCTTACGTGAGTAAGGGTCGATCCCACGGAGATTGTCGGCTTAAAGCAAGCTATGGTCATCTTGTAAATCTTAGTCAGGCGGATTCAAATGGATATGGAGAATTGATAATTAAAAGATGAATAAAATATAAAATAAGATAGAGATACTTATGTAATTCATTAGTGATAATTTCAGATAAGCGTATGAAGATGCTTTGTTCCTCCTGAACTTCTGCTCTCCTATTGTCTTCATCCAATCATTCGTACTCCTTTCCATGGCAAGCTGTATGTTGGGTTTCACCGTTGTCAACGGCTACCTCCCGTCCTCTCAGTGAAAATGGTCCAAATGCGCTGTCACCGAACGGCTAATCATCTGTCGGTTCTCGATCATGTTAGAATAGGATCCATTGATCCTTTTGCGTCTGTCACTACGCCCAACACTCGCGAGTTTGAAGCTCGTCACAGTCATCCCTTCCCAGATCCTACTCGGAATATCACAGACAAGGTTTAGACTTTCCGAATCTCAGGAATGGCCGCCAATAATTCTAGCCTATACCACGAAGGTTTTAATCTTAGATTAGAAACCCAAGAGATACACATTCAAGCTTGTTTGCATGTAGAACGGAGGTGGTTGTCAGGCACGCGTTCATAGGTGAGAATGATGATGAGTGTCACGGATCATCACATTCATCAAGTTGAAGAACGAGTGTATATCTTAGAGAAGAAGTAGGCGTGAATTGAATAGAAAACAGTAGTACTTTGCATTAATTCATGATGAACAGCAGAGCTCCACTCCTTAATCTATGGTGTGTAAAAACTCCACCGTGGAAAATACATAAGAACAAAAGGTCTAGGCATGGCCGTGACGCCAGCCTACCAAATAGGGTTCAATCATCAAAGCATGATTAAAAGATCGATTGAAAGATGAAAATACAATAGCAAAAGGTCCTATTTATAGAGAACTAGTAGCCTAGGATTTACAGAAATGAGTAAATAATGCAGAAATCCACTTCTGGGGCCCACTTGGTGTGTGCTTGGGCTGAGCATTGAAGCTTTCACGTGTAGAGGCTTCTCTTGGAGTTAAACGCCATCTTTTGTGCCAGTTTGGCGTTTAACTCCAGCTTTTATGCCAGTTCTGGCGTTTTGACGCCAGAATTTTTATGCTGACTTGGAACGCCGGTTTGGGCCATCAAATCTCGAGAAAAGTATAGTTTATTATATATTTCTGAAAAGCCCAGGATATCTACTTTCCAACGCAATTAAGATCGCACCAATTGCGATTCTGTAGCTCCAGAAAATCCACTTCGAGTGCAGGGAGGTTAGAATCCAACAGCATCTACAGTCCTTTTTCAGCCTCTGAATCAGATTTTTGCTCATGTCCCTCAATTTCAGCCAGAAAATACCTAAAATCACAGAAAAACACACAAACTCATAGTAAAGTCCAGAAATGTGATTTTTATTTAAAAACTAATAAAAATATAATAAAAACTAACTAAAACATACTAAAAACTACCTAAAAAAATGCCAAAAAGCGTATAAATTATCCGCTCATGAAAAGCATTGACCAAATTTTCCCAAGAGTTCAGGCTTTCTTTAGGTTGTGAGTCCAACCATATCCTAGCTCTGTCTCTTACAGCAAAAGGGAAAAGCATGAGTCTGTAGACCTCAGGATTAACCCCATTGGTCTTAACAGTGTCACAGATTTGGAAGAATTTAGCTAAGAACTGATGAGGATCTTCCAATGGAAGTCCATGAAACTTGCAATTCTGCTGCATTAGAGAAAAAAAATTGAGGCTTAAGCTCAAAGTTGTTTGCTCCAATTGCAGGAATTGAGATGCTTCTTCCACAGAAGTCAGAAGTGGGTGCAGTAAAGTCACCAAGCATCTTCCCTGCATCTCCACCATTGTTGTTATTTTCGGTTGCCATGTCTTCTTCTTTTTCGAAAGTTTCTGTTAGGTCCTCTCCAGAGTTTTGTGCTTTAGCTTCTCTTAGTTTCCTCTTCAGAGTCCTTTCAGGTTCAGGATCAGCTTCAACAAGTATGTCCTTATTCTTGTTCCTACTCATATGAAAAAGAAGAGAATAGAAAAAAAGAGGAATCCTCTATGTCACAATATAGAGATTCCTTTATGTGAGTAGAAGAATTGAAGAATAGAATGAAGAAGGGAGAAGAAGAAGAATTTGAACACACAGAGAAAGAGAGAGAGAGGGAGAGGGTTCGAATTATAAGAAGAAGAGAAGTGTTAGTAAATAAATAAAATAAAGAAAAAGAGATGAGAGAGAGAAGAAATTTAAAAATTAATTAAAAGAAAAGAAAAATATTTTTTTGTTTTTATTTTAATTATTGGTTAGTATTCAAAAAAGAAATAAAATTAAATTAAAATTTAAAACAATTAGTTAATTAAAAGAAATTTTGAAAAAGGGGTTAGTGGTTTTCGAAAATTAGAGAGAGAAGAGTAGTTAGGTGGTTTTGAAAAAGATAAGAAATAGTAAAACAAACAAAAAGTCAAGTAGTTAATTGAAAGAGATTTGAAAATTAATTTTGAAAAGATAAGAAGTTAGAAAAAGATTTTGAAATTAATTTTGAAAAAGATATGATTGAAATTTATTTTGAAAAATATTTGAAAAGGAAATTAAAAAGATTTAATTTTTGAAATTAAAGTTGATTACTTGACTAACAAGAAACTAAAAGATATGATTCTAGAATTTAAAGATTGAACCTTTCTTAATAGGCAAGTAACAACTTGAAATTTTTTTTTTTTGAATCTAAACATTAATTGTTAGTAATGATTCAAAAATATGGAATAAAATTAAGAAAAAGATTTTGAAAATCAATTTTAAAATTTTCGAAAAACATAAAAAAAATTGAAAAAGATTTGATTTTGAAAAAGATTTGAAAAGATAGAAATTTTTAATTTGAAATTTTGACTTGACTAACAAGAATCAACTAAATTTTAAAAATTTTTTACTAAATTAAACCAAAATTTCAAAATTTATTAGTAAAATAAGGGAAAGATATTATTTTTAATTTTCTTGAATTAATGAAGAGAGAGAAAAATAACTAAATGACACAAAACATAAGAAATTAAGATCAAAACAAATAATACATGCAAGAACACTCTGAATGTCAAGATGAACACCAAGAACACTTTGAAGATCATGATGAACATCAAGAACATGTTTTTGAAAATTTTTAAGAAAAGAAAAACATGCAAGACACCAAACTTAAAAATTTTCAATGGTTAGACACTAATAATTTAAAAATGCATATGAAAAACAAGAAAAGACACAAAACAAGAAAAATTAAAGATCAAACAAAGAAAATCTTCAAGAATAACTTGAAGATCATGAAAGAACACATGCATGAATTTTTAAAAATTTAAAGAAAAATTAAAATATGCAATTGACACCAAACTTAAAATTTGACACAAGACTCAAACAAGAAACATAAAATTTTTGGTTTTTATGGTTTTATTGAATTTTTTTGTATAATTTTCGAAATTATTTTGGAAGAAGAAATTAAAAAAATTCAAAATTTTTAATAAGAATTCCAAGATCCATGCAATGTTACTCTAAAGCTTTGGTCCAAAAGAATTAGACATGGCCAAATGGCCAGCCAAGCTTTAGCACAACAAATACAGACATGTCCTTTCTACAATCGAAAGTAGAAACCTCGGTCCAAAAGATTAGACATGGCTTAACAGCCAGCCAGGCTTCAACCTATCTCTAGAATTCATTCTTAAAAATTCTGAAGAACAATTTTTTTTTGAATTTTTCGAAAAATATATTATTTATATTTTTTTTTCAAAAATAAAAATAAAAATCTTAAACATAAAATAAAATTACCTAATCTAAGCAACAAGATGAACCGTCAGTTGTCCAAACTCGAACAATCCCCGGCAACGGCACCAAAAACTTGGTGTGGGAAATCGTGATTCACACTTTTCACATCTCCGCACAACTAACCAGCAAGTGCACTAGGTCGTCCAAGTAATACCTTACGTGAGTAAGGGTCGATCCCACGGAGATTGTCGGCTTGAAGCAAGCTATGGTCACCTTGTAAATCTCAGTCAGGCGGATTCAAATGGTTATATGATTTTGATAATTAAAAGATAAATAAAACATAAAATAAAATAAAGTTACTTATGTAATTCATTGGTGGGAATTTCAGATAAGCTTCTGGAGATTTTTTGTTGCTTCTGAACCTCTGCTTTCCTATTGCCTCCTTCCAACCATGAGCACTCCCTTCCATGGCAAGCTGTAAGATCCTCTCAGTGAAAATGGTCCTCTATGGTTTCTGCACAGCTAATCAACTGTCGGATTTCTCGTCTCGGATGAAAAATACCAAGTACAGTTACCTCATGGCTAATCATCTGTCGATTCCCGCTAGCATTGGAATAGAATCCATTGATCCTTTTGCACACTGTCACTGCGCGCAACATTCGTAGGTTTGAAGCTCGTCACAGTCATCCCTTCCCGGATCCTACTCGGAATACCACAGACAAGGTTTAGACTTTCTGGATCCCAGGAATGGCTGCCAATAATTCTAGCCTATACCACGAAGATACTAATCTCACGGACTCAGTCCGTGTATTAGATATCCAAGAGAATATACTCCGGTTGTCGTCCAATGACTACGTTGAACATCATGTAGACCGCTTTGTGGTTGTCAGGCACGCGGATCTTGGCTAAGCGAGTAACGAAGATTGGGTGATTGTCACAAGTCACCTCTGCATTCTGACTTAACTAAATTAAGTACGAGAGTATATCTTGGAGAAGAAGTAGGCGTGAATTGAGAGAAAAACAATAGTACTTGCATTAATTCATGAAGAACAGTGGAGCTCCACACCTTAATCTATGGGTGTAGAAACTCCACCGTAAAAAATACATAAGTGAAAAAGAGATGTAAAGATTTTTAAAATACAATAGTAAAAAGTGCTATTTATACTAAACTAGTAACTTAGGCTTACAGAAAATGAGTAACTAAATGCAGATAGTGCAGAAATCCACTTCCGAGGCCCACTTGGTGTGTTCTTAGGCTGAGCATTGAGCTTTACACGTGCATAGGCTGTTCCTGGAGTTAAACACCAGCTTTGGTGCCAGTTTGGGCGTTTAACTCCAATTCTGGTGCCAGTTTGGGCGTTTTACGCCAAGATGTTTTAAGCTGGCTTTGGACGCCAGTTTGGGCCATCAAATCTCGAGCAAAGTATGGACTATTATATATTTCTGGAAATCCTAGGATGTCTACTTTCCAACGCAATTGAGAGCGCGCCAATTAGGCTTCTATAACTCCAGAAAATCCACTTTGAGTGCAGGAGGGTCAGAATCCAACAGCATCTGGAGTCCTTTTTCAGCCTCTGAATCAAATTTTTGCTCAGGTCCCTCAATTTCAGCCAGAAAATACCTGAAATCACAGAAAAATACACAAACTCATAGTAAAGTCCAAAAATGTGAATTTTGCATAAAAACTAATAAAAATATAATAAAAAGTAACTAAAACATACTAAAAACTATGTAAAAACAATCCCAAAAAGGGTATAAATTATCCGCTCATCACCTGTGCGTCCGCACGCATCTGGATATGCCCTCTGGTCGCAACGCCAGCATAGCTTGTGCGTGCGCGCTGCCCTGTTTTCTCTTATCTGTGCATGCGCACATCTGCGTGTGTACACACACGTTCCCTTTCATGCTTCATCTGTGCAGCCGCATAGACGTGTGCGCCCGCACACCAATTGCAAACCCCTCTGGTGGGAGCGAGAGAACAGCTTGTGCGCCGGATCAACCTCCCCCATTTTTAGCCTCTGTGCATGCGTACGGACCTGTGTGCACTGGTGGCGAATTTATAACCCACAAACTAACCGGCAAGTGCAGCGGGTCGTACCAAGTAATACCTCAGGTGAGTGAGGGTCGATCCCACGAGGATTGAAGGACTAAGCAACAATGATTGATTGATTGGCTTAGTTAGACAAACAGAAAAGAGTGTTTGAATATTCAAAGAGCATTAAACAATTGTGTAGAAATTAAAATAGTAAAGTAAATGGGTTGGGAGTAAAGTATGGAGAAGGCAGTTAAGGTTTTAGAGTTATCTATTTTTCCGGATTAACTTTTCTTACTAACTATTTTAATCATGTAGGATTTAATTTATGGCAAACTATATGTGACTAGACCCTAATTCCTTAGACCTTTCTAGTCTCCTCTAATTTTCATCAACTACCAATTCCTTGGTCAATTAATTCCAATTAGAGAGTGATGATCAAATTCCAATTTATTTGCCACAAAAATTCTAATTACCCAAAAATAAAAAGATTATATGTCATGTATCCCGTTAAATCCAGATAATTAAAATTTAGGAGAATATATTTTCAAGCTGTTGTTCAAGTAAAGAGCTTTTCCAAGTTATACAAGAACCCAATTAGAAAGAGGGTCATACTTCCGTTCCACCCAAATTCATAAGATAAAGAATGAAAATAATTCTTAAATTATAAATCCATACATGAATTAAAATAGAAAAAGCAATAAAATCAATCCATACAAATAAACAGAGCTCCTAACCTTAACAGTGGATGTTTAGTTGCTCATGGTTCAGAGAAAAATAAGGATTGTAAATTGGAATGGAATGTGGAATAAAAAATGTTGTGCTGGAACCCCCCTGTTGGAATCCCCTTTTATATCTAATCCTAATTAATTTAAAAGCTATCTTCTAAAACTAAAATAATATCTTTTTTTATTTTAAAAAAAAATTAAAGTTTTAAATTAGAATTAATTAAAGCAATTAGCATGTCTTCAATTGATGGATGGGGACCACTTGTTTTGTCCATTCTACAGCTTCTAATCTGTGTTTTCTGGGCTGGAAATTGGGTCAAAACTCGACCAGAAATCACCCCCAGCATTTTCTGCCAAGTCTGCATGTCGCGCATGTCACGCGTATGCGTCGGTCACGCGTACGCGTCGATGGCCTTTTTCGCGTGTCACGCGTACGCAACAGGTACGCGCACGCGTCGCTGAGCAGCTTTGCTTTTCACGCGTATGCGCCAGGCACGCGCACGCGTCACTCCTCGCTGGTCAGCTTCATGGTTTCTTCTCTTTCTCTGCAGAAACTCCATCAAATCCATCCGAATGCTACCTAAAATAAAGAAAAATTGCACAAGATTCAAAGTAGCATCCATAATGGCTAAAAGTTAATTAATTCTTGATAAAACTTAACAAATTAAATGCAAATTCTCTAGAAAAAGGTAAGAAAGATGCTCACGCATCATGCGCACGCACACATGATTCTGTCCTCAAGTGTAAAAAAAAAAAAAAGAAGAAGAAGAAGAGAGCCTCTCTGTGCGGTCGCACGTCTTTGTGCGTTCGCACGTCTTTATGCAATCTCTCTGGTCGCGGCGTTCGCACCCTTCCGTGTCGCGCTCTCTGTGCGTCCACACAGGCCCCTGTGCGCCCGCACACATCGCGTTCTGGGCGTTAACAGGGCAACCTGCCCTGTTGAGAGGCAACCCTCTTTTTTTTTCTTCTTTTCTTCACTCTGCTCTCTCTAACTCTTCTCTGCCCAGCTCCGCCGGTCCCTGTCGCCGGCCACCGCCGCTGTCAGCCCACCGCCGGCGACCACTCTCTCTCTCTCTTTCTCTTTCTCTATTACTTTTCTTCCCTTTTCTCTCTTTCTTTCTTCCCCTTATATTTTCTCTATTCACCACCGGTGAGATCTCTCTTTCGGTGCTTCTTTTTCTGGCGAATCTAAATGCCATGATTTCGCATTGGCTATAAGAAGTGCCATTGTTCCTCCCTAGTTCTTGTTCTTTTCAACCTCTATATCTCAGGTTCTTATTTTTCCTTTCTATTTATGTTAATATTTTTGCAATTGCTTTCATTTCTTTTATGTTGCTTAGATTAAATTAGTTGCTTTCTTTGTTGTTTCTTTGTATTGCGAAGTGTTGTTGCTTGATTGTTGGGTTGGTTATGATCAAATTTGAGCCTAATTGTGATGAACTTGTACATTGCATACCACATGTTCGATAAAATTCCTCAATGAACATTTTTTTGATTCATATGACTTGGCCATCATATGTGTTCAATTTATCTCTTGTTAGGCATATTGTATGAATTGTTCAACTTCTATTATGACTTTTGATGATAATTAAGTGAATTAATCAATGTATTTCCTTGATTGTCGATGCACAATTTTGGTTGCAAATGCATTGTATTGTATAAGACTCAATTGACATTGTTCATCTTGGAATTTAAATTGAGTAACCGCTCTACAAATGTTCAACTTTTAATGATGTCTTGATCAAACATCTTTTGGCTTTCAATTAAGAACATTGTATGTGTGATTACCACTTCTTGAAGATGAACAATTGACAATTCCCTTTTGGTGCTTGCTTGAAGTTGCTTTCATTTCTCTATTTTATATTTGCAACTTGAGCACTTAGTCGTGAAGCCTTAAACTGTGAATTGCCTTGAGGGTGTGATTGCCGTTGATATCCGGCCGGTGTGTGTGTTCCAACCGCGTGCATCATTGGAATATACACACCGTGTTTTTGTAAATCACACTATTTCTATAAGCTCTTTTAACCTTGTTAGTGTTTCCTCAATGATTTTAATTTATTGTTGCCCTATGATCTCAAAGTTCTTTTATTTGTATTTTCAGGATGAAGAAGAAGGGTAAGGCACTGGTTACTTTTCCAATTGAGCAAACTACCACTCGCTCTCCTAATATTTGGTGGGATCGCCAAGGGGATAAACCAAACACCTTGGTAAATATTTGACAATTAATATTACTTCTTAAGGGTTGTTTGCATGTTCAAATTCAATACTTTCAATAACATATTTACCATGCATGCTAAGTGTTTGTGAAAAAGCTCGTATGGCATTGTGCATATTTAAATATTCTATTCTTCTACTCTAATGCCTGTTTTTCACAAAATCCCTTTTTATATATTATTGATTGAATATAATTGTCAATACAAACAGATTGTTAGTTTGAAACACTTGATAATCAAATTGGGTAGTTAATGCTTCATCTATGCTACTCATGCCTTTGCCAGCATGCCAATAAACATCTTGCATTTACTTGCCATAACATGCACTTGCTATATTTCCATTGATGAACTTTTCACATGTAGTCGCGACCATGTGTTAATGACATCCTTCTTTACCGTGCATTGATTATCACTTGTACCATCCTCTTCCTTGCTCTAACCCTTAGCTTTAAAAGTTACTTTCCTTTTTCCTTTTCAGAATGGCTACCAAGAAGGGTAAGGAGAAAGCTACTCCCAAACCACCGGCAAGGAAAGGAACAAAAAGAGCACTAGTTGCAGAGCCATCTTCAACTGCAGTAAAGACCTCAACAAAGCGAGTCAAGAGGATCATCAAGGTCGATGAAAAAGAGAAAGCCTTTCCATCAAAGGACACTGCACGGTTCACTAACCGCTACTATGAGCAAATGTTCCCCATCCTGGCTGAGAGGAACTATAATAATGAGTACCTTCTCATCCTTCCGACCAACATTGTTGAATTTGTTGAGCCCCGCATTGAGTGAAGACAATGGGGATTCCTACGGAGACAGCCACGGCAGGTCAATCTTTCATGGGTAGTCGAATTCTACTCCAATTTTCACATGCCAACACTGCAGTCTGTCTATGTCCGTCAGAAGCAACTTCCCATAATTGAAGAGGCCATTCAGCGAGCTTTAGATCTTCCGCCTGCTCCAGAAGGATTGGACGCATTCCAAAAAGCCTCATTCAAGCGCCAGACATACCAATTTGACTGGGACGCCATTCTCAGAGTTATAGCACAACCTGGCAGTAGATGGACCTATGGATACCATCGATCCTGACCTAAGGGCATATTGGCTTCAGCACTCACCTTGGAGGCTCAAGTATGGGCACAGATTATGTCCCATTACATTTTCCCGAGCACTCATGAGTCCTCCTTCACTGCAGACATGGCTGTTCTACTCTGGTGTATCCTTACAGACCAGCCGCTCAATGTACCAAGACACATCTGAAATTACTCTGGGACACTTACAGATTGCGGGTAATCTACCTTTTTCTGCCTTGGTTTCAGATCTAGTCTCAGCAGCCAGAGTCTCCTACAGAGCTAGGGACACCAAGGCCATGATTCCACGGGATGATCAGTACGTCCCTAACGGGAAGTATATCAGACCTCTAGCAGCCACTACTAGCCAGCCTGCAGAACCGGCTGAAGATATTCCTTCTCCTTCCACATCACAAGCACCTTCAACAAACCAACTGCTCCATCAGATACTTGAGAGGTTAGACCGGATAGACTGGCAAGGAAAGCAAAGAGAGCGCCGTAACAAGCGCCGATTTACATACCTCAAGGAGCTGCTTGTTGGTAACCACCCACCTGAAGAAGACCCAGACACCTCGGACTCCACTTCATTTACCAGCACAGGGAGCTATGACGGTCCCGATTGTGGAGATGCTGCTACCAACCCCCTTTGTTCCTGACTAATGACACCGAGGACGGTGCCAAGTTTTTAGTGTGGGGAGGTTGGTCAGTACCTGACTTCCGGAGGTAATTTCTCTTTCTTAGCACCAATAATTTATTTATTTTTCTTTTGGTTTAGGATAGGATAGATTGCATAGTAATAGGTATTTGCATACATGTTCTATTTGGTTAAAAAATAATAAGTTTCTTTTTAAGACTCTACTTTTTGAAAATTTCACTAATTTAAATCAAAACCTTTGTGTTAAACTTGTTTGAAGATTGTAAATTGGAACATGGTTTAAAGCTAGAACATACAACCCGTGAGATTTGAGCTTAATTACATGGTTACAATATTTAAACATAATATTTTATTCTTGTGTGTTTGCTTCTCTATGATTGTAATCTAAATAAATAAGGGGTAAAAATTACCCCAATATTAAGTTAATGAAAAATCAATGCATATGTGATAAAATTAAAAGAAGGGTTGATGCATGAGTATGAAATGCAAAAGTGGGAATTTTGGGTAGCTAGGCATGATTTTAAAAGTATATAGAGTATGTATAGGTAAGAGCTTAGGTTAATCAAGGATTCAATTTATAGCTCACTTAGCCATATATATACCCTCACCTTTACCTTAGCCCCTTTACAACCTTGAAAAGACCTCATGATGTTTGCATTGGTACGTTAAATATTTGTTGATTGGTTAGGTGAACAACAAGGTTTAGAAAGCATGACTAGAGAAGACTAGAGTGATTACCCTATACACCTGAGTGATTAGAGTGCACATATACTATCAGTAATGGTTCAAAGCTTAATTATATGTTCCCTGCTTTCATGAGCTGTCTTCTTACAAGTTTACTTATTTTTACTGTATAATTTTAATTGGTGATATTTGATTTATATTTGTCTTGAAGAACTTATTTACTTTTAACCAATTAGGAAAAATCATCTTAGCATATAGTTTCACTCATACATAGGTTGCATTGCATGAGTCTTACTTTTCCCTACTCATTTATTTTATCTCCTTGAACTGAGCATGAGGACATGCTAATGTTTAAGTGTGGGGAGGTTGATAAACCACTATTTTATGGTTTATCTTGTGTTTAATTGAGTGGTTTTTATCAAGTCTTTACCCACTTATTCATATGATTTGCATGATTTTACAATCCCTTCCTAGTGTTATTCTATGGTTGAAAACTTAAAGATCTTTAATTTGTATATTTTAATTCTCCTTTATACCATTCGATGTCGTGATCCGTGTGTTAAGTGTTTCAGGCTTTATAGGGCAGGAATGGCTTAGAGAATGGAGAGGAAGCTTGCAAAAATGGAAGGAACACAAGAAACTAAGGAGATAACCAGCGAGCATCGACGCGCACGCATGGCTCACGCGAGTGCGCGATATGGAGAAATTTGCAGCGACGCGTGCGCGTGCCTGACGCGTACGTGTGAATTGGAGTCTGCACAAGGATGCGTACGCGTGACATGCGCGATCTGCAGAAATAACAGAAAATGATGGGGTGATTTCGGGCCGAGTTTTGACCCAGTTTTTTGCCCAGAAACGCAGATTAGAGCCAGGAAACATGCAGAGACTCAACACACATTCAAACATTCTCATTAGCATAGTTTTAGGTTTTTAGATCTGAATCTAGAGAAAAATCACTCTTCCTCTAGGTTTTCTTTACATTCATAATTTATTAGTTTTATGCTTTTGCTTTTGGATATTGAAGAGTCATCACCTCCGTTGAAGATATTATTCTAGTTTGTTTTCTTACTCTTTTATTTATTCCATATTCTTAATTCTTGTTTAAAGTTACAATTGGATTATTTTCATGGATTGTTAATGCAAAGGATTACTTTTACTTTTAATTAATTTTGAATCTCTATTTTATTTACATTATTATGTCTCTTTTCTATTCCAAATTCCCAATAACGAAGATGGTATCCATGTCAATAGAGTGGATTCCCTACTTGACATGGGAGTTGATTAAGAAGAGACACTTGAGTTGGAATGCTCAAGCGATTAGTTAAATTGGAAGTTGTTGGCTAATTCTGTATTTACTAACGCTAGACCTTCCCAAGGGAGAGGACTAGGATTTGTGAATAAGAGTTAGCTCAATCACTTGACTTTCCTTCATTTAGTAAGGGTTAACTAAGTGAAAATAACAACCTCTTTATACTACACTTGAGAGAATTCCAACAAGGATAGAACTTCCAATTAATCATTCCCCCAGTCAAGGCTTTTTATTTTGAATAATATAAATTCCTTTTAATTTTCATTGCACTTAATTACAATTATTTATTTTCTGTCATTCAACTTTCAAAATCCTCGGAAAACTCCTAATTAATAACTTAGAACCCTTTCTAGCAACTCGTTGGGAAACGACCTGGGACTCATACTCCCAGTATTTTTATTCTAAATTTTTGTGACAACCTTTCTAAATTGATGAGGCGGATTTTTGGTGGTTAAGAGCTATAATCGCAACGCTGTTCTACTATATTATAATCTCTTAATTGGTCTAACTTCTGCCACGCATCAATTTTTGGCGTCGTTGCCGGGGAGTTGCGATTGAGTGCTGAATTATTAATTAGTGTACATATTTTTATTTTATTTGCATATTTTATTTTATTTTATTACCATACGCTGTATGTTTCTTTCATTGAATGACGCATTCACTGCCTGATCCGAGCTTAGCTGCATTTGATCCTGAAATTGAAAGAACTCTTTCACGTATTAGGCAAGCTCGGCGTCGGTTAGCCTCTGAGAGTGGTGAAGTGATTGTTATCGATTCACCAGTCTCATCTGAGGGCGAATCTGAACCGCCATCTGAGGAAGAAACAAGCTCCTTTACTACTGATTCAGTTGATTCACGTGCAGATAACTGGTAGCACCTAGGAGGATTACTCTCCAGGAAGGTGGAGCTCCAGATTTTACACTGCAACCGTATCAAGTGCATCATCCAACTCTAGCTGCAGATTTTGAACTGAAGACTGCACTAATCAACTTGATGCCCAAGTTTCATGGCTTACCTGCTCAGGAGCCCATCAAGCACCTCAGGGATTTTCAGACAGCCTGTTCTACTGTTAGGCGTCATGGTGCAAATGAAACTTCTATTCTGTTAATCGCCTTCCCGTTTTCTCTTGAAGGAAAGGCGAGGGAGTGGTACTACTCCCAACCTGAAGCAACTGTTACCAACTGGGATACACTCAGGAGAGAATTCCTGGAAAAATACTTTCCAGCTGAAGTTACAGATAGATTGAGAAAAGAGATCTCCTGCATTGTTCAAGGAGAATCAGAGACTTTTTATGAGTACTGGGAGCGCTTTAAGAACCTTCTGGACGCATGCCCCATCACATGATTGACAGGTTAATGTTGATCAGCTACTTCACTCAAGGCATGAAGCCTAGGGATAAAACTACATTAGATGGTGCCAGTAACGGTTCTCTGAAGAAGTACAAGACCGCAGATGAAGCATGGCAACTGATGCAGTTGACCATCCCACTCCTGAGTCCACTAGCTGGGGAGGAGCATCATCCGAGCTAGCTGGCGAGGAGCATGATGCAGTTGACCATCCCACTCCTGAGTCCACCAGCTGAAGGTGGCCCCTCTTCATCCTCCTGGATCGTGAGCATGCACGGAGGACCGTGCACAAATTAAGTATGGGAGAGGACCGATGACTTCAAGGGGTAAAAATTTCTCTCTTAAAGACACTGTGCAATGTTTCTTGTAGTACTTTTTCTTCATTTTGAGTAGCTCTATTTCTATTGCATCTGGTTTGGTCTATTGTAAATATTTCTTTATCGTTTATGGATACTTAGTAGTTAATATTTGCATGTTGCATGATAGAATGAATAAATGGTGAAACACCAAGGAATTTCCATGAAACCTTTTCTAGGGGCATACCATTGATTGAATTGAAGAAAAATTGTGTTTACCAACTTGCTTGGAGTATTTTATTTGTAGAACATGGAAACGAGCTAGAACAACATACCTTGTGAGATTTGAGCTTTAATAGATGGTTGCACTTTTCGGCCATAATGTTGTTCTTGTGTGTGATTATACTCCTTTTTTATTGTGATCATCGATTTGCATGATTCTTTATGTCCTGTATTTGTGTTTGGATGCATTTAGCATGATTGAGGCCATCTTTAATGATAAACTCACTAACCTATATGTCCAACCCTTGCATTCACCTTTGTGAACTCCTTTGAGCCTATGAATCCCCTTTTGAGGGATGGTATTTTGAGTGAGGAAGAAGAGAGAAAAGGAAAATGGGGTTGGAAAGGCGTGATAGGATTCTCTTTCGAATTTGTGCCTAATTCGATGTGTGTGCATACACACACAGGTCCGTGTATACGCACGCTAAAGGAAAAATGCAGGGTGTGCACACGCACAAGCATGTGCCAACACACCCAACAGGGAGGTTAAAAACGGGTGTGCGTACGCACAGGCTGGTGCGTACCCACAAAAGGCTTTTTTTTTAAGAGTGAAAGGTCATGTGTGCGGGGGCACACGCGGCAGGGAGGCTAAAATAGAGTGTGTGCATGCAACTATCCATGCGTACACACAAAGCAATGGAAATGGGTCTTGTGTGCATACGCACAGGTATGTGCGTATGCACAAAACCCTGTTTTTGCAAAATTTTAAGCCTCCAAGGCCATCAAACATGATATTCAACATAGTTTTTCAACCCCAAAATATATTATTCCTCAAGAACACATGATCAAAACTAAAATGCAACTAAACTAAGCTAAGCAAGATAAGCAAATATTAAAGAAACAAAAGCTAAAAGAAGAGAAAGGTTAGAAGGATATTACCATGGTGGGGTGTCTCCCACCTAACACTTTTATTTAAAGTCCTTAAGTTGGACTTTTTAGGGAGCTCTTATTAAGGCGGCTTATGCTTCCATTCCTCCTTGAATCTCCACCCAAGTTTGCAAGTCCATTGTCCTCCGGGGTCCCAAATAAAGCGCATCAAGCTCTCAAGAAGCTCTAAACAAGAATTAATAACCCAAACTTGTTGATCATTGAAGCTTATATCGGGATCCCATATTCTAATCGTCCATCCATTTTCTTGTTGATCTTTATGTCTCAATTCGGATGAACAAACTCCCAAATTACCCTTAAAGCACCCGAACACTTTCCGGGATTCACTCAATTGCGCTTTGCACCACGCTTGAACTCCAAATCTTGATTTGGCTTCTTTGATGAATTTTGAACCCTTTTTGCAACCAACATCCATTTCTTCATCATTTAACACTCCAAGAAAGGCCTTGAGTTGATGATCCATTTCCAAGATAGCATATTAATGTGGCCCGATAAAGTTCATTGGTGACACTCAATTTGCCCTTGGAATGGAGTTACTCTTTTAGACTCTTGCATAAAAGCCTCCACCTCTTGGTTGTCTAATTCTTCCCCACCAACCTCTTCTGGCTCTTCCTCACTAACCTTTTCAAGCTCTTCCCCATCACTCAAGTCATATTTTGGAGGTTGTGTGAAGTCTATATCAACATCCATTCCAAATCCAATGGGAGAAGGTTCATCAAGATCATTGAAGGATTTGACCAATGTGGACAAAAATCATCAATGATAGAATCCACTTCTTGATTAATTTTCCCCAATTTTCTATTTATCTCTTCTGATTCAATTGTTTCACCTTCTTTCTCTTGTTGCAATTCATGCCTTAGCCCCACTTCTTTTACTTGAAACTCCGTGTTCTCCTCCTCACTAGATTCTTTAGTTGATCCCCCACATTCT
This sequence comes from Arachis ipaensis, assembly GCF_059453495.1. NCBI lineage: Eukaryota > Viridiplantae > Streptophyta > Magnoliopsida > Fabales > Fabaceae > Arachis > Arachis ipaensis. The sequence goes on along the minus strand of NC_142444.1, from coordinate 40,301,092 downwards.
TCAAGAAAAGTGCTTTGATTGCATGAGCATAGTAGGATTAAGCGGTTCACCGCTTCAGCTATGGTAGCCATGAATTGCCCTTGCCTCTTGAAGAATATTTCTTGCTCTTAGAAAAAAGCTTGAAGCTTTTGTTGTTCTTGGATCAAGGGTTGGATAACTTCACATTTTAGATGAAAAAGAAGGTTCATTGTTTGGGAGAAAGATTGTATAATCGGAAGGTGGTTTATATTAGTGAGTATATTGAGGTGGTGTATAAGGAGGTGATGGTTCATATGGTTGGTGACAAGGTGGATAAGCATTCAGATTCTATAGAGGTGGATGGTATGGTGCTTGAAGTTTTAGTGGTTGAGGGTTGGGTAGAGGGTATGGTTCATATCTTTGGGTTTGGTATGCAGATTGGGGAGGGTTTGGCTCATTGTGACATGGAGGGAGTTGCTCCTTTCTCAACTAGTTTTTCCATCCCATAATGCAATCCGAAGTTGAAGTTATCATTCCCTACAATATAAGCACAACCATACTCCAAGCAAAGAGGGTGATAACTCATAGAGAAAATAAAAATAAAAGACATCAATAAACAAGAGAAACAAAATCCTAATTACTAACAAAATCAAGCAAACAAGCAAAAAGCAAGCTATTTACACTATTCACATTCACAACAACAAAAAATGTGACACCAATTATATAGTACCCGACAACGATGCCAAAAGCTTGATGAGGGAATTTATGCCAGTCTAGAATTTCTCAATAGAAAATAATTGTTTCGTTGCAAACATAGTCCAAACCGGTAATTGATCTTCACATCAAAGTTTAATTTTTTTAATGTGAAAACGGGGCCACTGGCCCAAACAAAATAAAAACTAAACAAAAGAGAGTCTTGAAAAGGTTATCCCTCTTTTATCTGGGTCTAGTTGCAGGAAAATAAAAGCAGGAGCTTGCTCACAAAGATGGAGGCCATGGGGGGTTTCATGTGCGTACTTAGCCAGAGCGTCCGCCGAAAAGTTTGCTTCTCTAAAAATATGTCTCATTCAAAAATACCCAGGTCTAGCTAGCAAAGCCCTAATTGCACGGATAATGAAAGTGGATGAATGCCATTGAACAGGGTGATCATGGAGGAGTCAGAGAGTGCACATCGAGTCGGTTTCAATAATCAAGCTCTGGATGTTAAGCTTCAGGCCAATGTAGATGCCCCAAAACTCCGCTTTAGTTATGGGGTCTTTCCAATGTTCATCCAAAATCCAACTACAAAACGCCTGTGGCGATCTCGAATTAATCCTCCACAAGTTCCAGTCATGGAAGTTGATAAGAAGGAGCCATCCATGTTGAGCTTATAGCCTCCTTCCTCCAGCAGTTCCCAACCGATGTGCTGTATCCTAGTGTAGGTGAGAATTTTCTTACTGGTCTCGGTTAATGAATTCACCCCCTTCATATCTTTTAGCAAGATTCTGCGCTAAGTAAGAAACACTATTACCAGGGATGTTTTCTTGATTAAAAATCAATTCATTTCTATTTCTCCATGCTGCATTGCACACGGTGATGAAGTATATGGGCCAAGAGGTCCCATTATATTTATGATTCACCAAGCTTAAATTCTCCTCCATCCAGCTGTGAAGATCTTGATTGATGAAGTTTCTTTGCAAGGTGTTGTCGACGCTGCTTACCCAGGCATTCCAGATGTAAGGACAATTCCTTAGCACATGGAGAAGCGTTTCATCCTGACCAGGACATCTGGGACAGCTTGCATCACTGGTAAGTCCCCTTATCTGTCTTTTAGAATTAGTGAGTAGAGCTTTATGCATAATGAGACAAACAAAGATTTTAAGGCTCTGAAAAATTTTTTGCTTCCAAATATTTTTGGTATAGTTACCTGTATCCTTATTACTCTCATAGAACTCTTCATAGGTTAATTTAATAGAGAATTCTCCGTCTGGTTCTAAAAGCCAGGCTATACTATCTGGCCCAAGGTTCATCTGGAGGGATTTCATGAAATGAATGACATCCAAAATGTCCTCAAGAAGGACTCGGTGGAGATTTTCCCACCTCCAATTACCATTCTGGTCGGCAAACCTATGAAATTTCTCTTTAAGATCACCTATCTCAAGATTCTCAAAAGCAAATGACTTTAGTGATTCAATTCTTGGAACCCAATGGTCCTCCCAAAAGCGAACTGTTTCTTTGTCACCTAACCTCCTGACGATGCTGGTCTTGAACTAGTTCCACACCTTGACTATACCCTTCCAAGCATTAGAATAATTAGGCTTTTGTTGTACTTTAGGAAGAGCATCACCACCGCACCCATATTTTGATTTCATCACCTTAACCCAAAGGAAATTAGTCTTAGTAACTAAGTTCCAAGCTATCTTCATGAGGAACAAGTTGTTGGATTCTTGAGCTTTTCGAATACCAAGCCCTCCTCGATGCTTGGATCTGCACACTGTATCCCAATTAATAAGATAAATTTTTCTCTCACTCTCACTTGATCCCTAAAGAAAGTATCTAGAAGCTTTGTCAATCTGATTGCATACTTCTCTAGGAATCTTCATAGTTTGCATAACGTAGGTTGAAATGGTGGAGAGGACGGATTGAACAATGGTACATCTTCTGGCAAGGGAAAGAGTTTTCCTGTTCCAGGAGTTGAGCTTTTGGTGCATCTTGTCCAGAATAAATTAAAAATGTTGCTTGTTGCATCTTTCATGAATGAGAGGTACACCTAAATATTTTTTCAAATTGTTGGTTAAGTTAATACCTAGGTGCAAGCTTAGATCTTGTCTGACAGTGTGGTTGACGTTCTTGGCGAAGAAAACGCAAGACTTCTGAAAATTAACTTTTTGTCCCAAACTTTTACAAAAAATTCTGAGGGCTTCCTTGATGACACAGACCTGCTCATTATTAGCTTGAGCAAAAAGAACCAAATCATTTGCAAAGCAAAAGTGAAAAATCTTAGATCCTCCTCTAGAGAGGATAATAGGCTTTCACTTCTTATTATTCACAAGAGAAGTAATAAGGTGAGATAATCTTTCAATACATAAAACAAAAAGATAAGGGAGCGGGGGTCTCCTTGTCTAACGCCTCTGGTAGGGTAAAAATCTTCTGAGTGTGAGCCATTCCAGAGGACATTCATAGCTGGTGTGAAAATGCAGTGATGGATCACTTTAATCAGGTTCTCTGGGATGTTGCAATCCTTAAGGGTTTCCATGACAAAATCCCAGCTCAATCTATCATAAGCTTTCTCAAGATCAATTTTTATTGCCATTAATCCTGTCCCTGAATTTCTAGTTCTCACGGTGTGGATAACTTCTTGAGCAACAAGGATGTTATCCGCACTCACTCTTCCTGTAACAAAACTAGCTTGATTATCCGTAATAAGAGAAGACATGTGTGGTTTAAATATCTCGGCAATAATCTTAGTGATAATTTTGTAGCACACATTACAAAGACTTATAGGTCTAAACTGCGCAAACCAATAAAAATCGAGAGTATTTAAATCTTGGGTCGTCTCCCTAGGAATTGCAATTAAGTGCTCAATTATTAGGTATGAGAAAATGGAGGTTATGATAACAATTGACAAGAAATGCAAATGACAAGAAAGTAAAAGAAGCATGCAAGGTATTAAATGAAAAGCAAGTAAAGTAATAAAAATGAAACTCAAATGGCAAAAAGGAACTCTTGGCAAAGGTTGAGATTTAAGGTTTCTTATCCTAGTCATTGACCATAATTTTGTGAAGAATTAATCTCATTTCGTCAACCCTTCATCTAGGATAAGTCAAATAGGCATAATAGATCTCAATCCATAAATCCTAGCCAACTAACTAGTTAACTTAGTGAAAGACTAGCGTTAATGAAACCAAACCAACTAACAATCCTAGTCATAATCAAGAATGGACATCAATGACTCAAGGTCATCTAAGTCCTCAATTCCAAGCCAAGAGTGTGAAAAACTACACTAAAACTTACCCAAGCATTTTATCAAACACTTGGTGTGCAAAAAAGGAAAAATAATATAAATTACAATAATAATAAATTCTATAACTACCAATTACAAAAAAAATGATAATAACAACTCAAGTAAGCATCAAAGAAACTTAAAACATCAAAATTGCATTAAAAGGAATCAAAATTGACAAGTGTTCATAAACTAAAAGTGCCAAAATTGAGAAAATAACAAAAGAAACTAAGAGGATCAAGACAAAATAACATGAAAATATAAATAAAACTACACTAAAACAATAATCAACGACTAAAATTAAAGAGAAACTAAACTAAGAATCCTAAATTCTAGAGAGAAGAGAGAGCTTCTCTCCCTATAATATAACCTAAAACATGTTACTAATCTAAACCTAATTGCTCCCTCCCCCCCTCTTCATCCTTCTTGAATTTGGCTTCAAATAACTTCATAAATGAGTTGGATTGGGCTTGGAAAGCCCCAAAATCGCGACCCACGTGTTGCATTAAATGAGCTCATGTGATTGCGCTCGTGCGTACACACGACTGTCTGCATGGTCGCACATAATTACAACCGTGCATACGCATGATTGCACGAACTTCAAAACGTGCGTAAGCACGCATCACTATGCGTACGCACAACCTTGAAGAGCTCCAAACTCCATTTCTTCATGAATTTTTCACTTTTGCATGCTTTTTCCTCACTTCTTCAATTCATACTTATCTTATAAGCCTGAAATCACTTAACAAATACATCAAGGCATCAAATGGAATTAAAGTGAATAAAATTTAAAAATTTTAGGGTCTAAAAAATATATTTTTATTTTTAAGCACAAATTAAAAAAAATTCATAAAATTATACTATTTCAATGAATAAATATAGAATAAATTGATCAAATTCACCTAAACCTTCCTTCCCTCAATAGCATAAATATGAAAAAACTACAGGACATCATAACCTCAGCCTTTTCTCAGAACACAAAAGATCCAATCCACACAAACAAACCACTTCTAAACAAATGGCAAACCTAGGACTAGAACCAATTGAAGACAAAACAATCACTCTAACCATAACCCCAGCGCGCAGGTTACAATCCAAACTATTTTATTGTCTTGGAAAAGTTTTATTTGAGAAAGCAATCAGATTCAAGGTCAATAAAAATGCAAAGGTGGCTTCAAGGAATATATAAAATATATAAGATAATATTGTGCAAAATATAAAATATCTTTCGTTGTGTATAAAAAATATATAATTTTATTTTTTGGCCAATAATTGACCAACAAAAATATTTGTATACTAAAGTTTATTATCCAAATACTAATAATATAAAAGTAAAGTGTTAGCCTGGAATAGCTATGATGTTTTTAAAATATTGTGAAAATTAAACTGACGTTCTTTTATTGTTAAACAACACTTTTTAAAAAGTATTACTTAAAAAAATATTACCAAATTATAGAAAAATATATTTTAATTTTAACAATAGTTACATAATTAATGTAACTACATTATTTTAATTTTTAATAATATTTGTATAATTTCCAACTATTGTAATATAACAATACTAAAACACTTTTATAATTATTTTTCTTAGCACTTGATGTTTCAGGTGTATTTTAAATAATTTACTCCGAATTAAAAGTACAAAAATATTATATTATTATATATGTGCATCTTTTAATTTTAATATTAAAAAATAATTCATAAAAATTTAAAACAAAAATAAAAAATTATATTTCGTTGTGTATAAAAAATATATAAAATATATACATAAACATTGTGCAAAATTTAAAAAAATAAAATAAAATAAATTATCAAAAATATATTCGAATTATTTTATTACTGACAAAAATAATCTCAAATTTTATTATCAATAAAAATATTTTTAAATTATTAAAAAACATAACAAAATGAACTCTCTTAAACGAGACATTTTTTTTTGAAAGAAAAAGCTCAACACATACGTAGAGCAACAGCAACAGATACAAAACAAGTCATAATAATTTCACAACTCCTATGTCATCCATTGCCATCAACAATATAAGTTATTTATAACACCATTCTCTGGCATATGAAAAAGATTGATTCACGCGGTCTCTAATTCCTATTGCCTTGTTGTGAAAAATGACATCATTTCTACGTAACTATATAGTTCATATCACTGAGAAGAAGCTAACTAGCCAATACCTGCGTATCTCCTTTCTCATTGGGACAGTTCTCGAGCTCTCGAATTGCTGTTTCACAGTACTGGGCATAAGCCATTCTTGTCCAAACGCCGATATCCAAGCACACCATACCTGCCAAGAGTAGTGCTCACATGTACTAAACAGATATTCTATATTTTCATCATCCTTCTTACATAGCATGCACATAGTATCATGCTGTTGCAGTGCACCCAGTCGACTAAATCGATCATTTGTATTGACTCGGCCTACCAAAACAAACCAGGAAAACAGATCCACTCGTGACGGAACTAAAGCTTTTCAAATGTCTTTTGTGAACCTGTAGCTTAGGATCTTCTCATCCATATTCTCTTCCTGCAAAACCTGCACAAATGAGTTAGTTGAATAAACTCCTTCCTTATGAAACCTCCATACCATTCTATCTTGCACATCTGCTATCAGTCTAATAGATTGCAGGATAAGTAGCAACTGGTCCAGTACATCTGTCTTCCATTGTCGGAATTCTCTTCTCCATTAGAAGTGCCACACCCACTCTATCCCATCCCAAAATCCACAATTCTCAATAACTGATCCTTTAAACGAGACATTTGGCAAACAAAGTTTTTTAAATGACAAGATTCTGAAATTAACAAATAAATCACGTTATGTTTTTCTGTTAACAGGCTTTTAAATTACTTGATGATATTTTCAAGGCTTATGCTACGTATATACCAAAATCAGTCATTAAAGTAAGTTATTAGTATAAAATATATGTTAAAATATAAATATATATTAAAAATAAATTAAATCACACATATATTTATACATAAATATATTAATAACTGATTTTAGTGATTGATTTTAATGTAAAAATAGTACTTTTGTATTTTCATTGTTATATTTACCCCGTATAGTGTACCAATAGCATAGATAGAGAAACGAGAACCACAGAAAGCGGATAAGAGTTATCCGCCGTACTAATGGAGAAGAGTCACAAACGCCCCCACACTCAGTAACATCGATCACCACTTCATCAGCATTTTCCATTAGACGAGACTTGATTTCGAAACCAAAATAGTTCAAAACCTTGATTTCAAGCATTCGAAATAAACCAGTGCCCCTTTTTATTAGTTTGGAATTCAAATGAAAGTAAAGCATGGCGTTGCAATGCAGCTTTATTAGTAACACATTGAACCGTTTTCGCACAACACACTGTTGTTCACAACAGCAACAACGAGAAGAAGAACAAGGAAGTTCCTTGTTGGGGTCTTCTTCTTCTTCTTCGTCGCCAGCTGAGCAGTTTGCACCTTTGGCCAATAGATTTCAGCGCCGGCTTCTTGTCGGCGTGGGCTCAGCTTCACTTGTAGCTGTGGGTGCCAACTTCGCCGGAATCACGAGCTTTCTGCTAGGTTTATCGCCGGAAAATGGCCGAAATCTGAAGCTTGACGTGCTTTATCCCGTTGGAGGTTACAGCCGTTGCCTTGACACAAGGGAAGGATTTGGTATGACTATTTTAAACCGGTTATTAATCAAAATGGTTCTTCTTTCAAAAACTAAGTATATGTTAATTTAATACTTTAGGTTATATTAGAATCCAGATGAGATGACTTTAATTCAACGTTAAAAGTTAGTTTAGGAGTGAGCAATGTCTCACATTTTAAGTAGTGTTTATTCGAAGAGACTGGAATTGAATATGGGCGCACAAATTGAATATTGTGTTTGCTAAAAAACAATTTTAGTATTAGAGATACAGAATTAAGGGCTAAAATTTTAAAATATTTATTTTTAAAAATATCATCATTTAACTTTTAAATTTTTATTATATTTCTTTCATCATTCTCTTGACTCTAACTTTCTATTCTACTCTTATTTCCTCACTTTATGAGGACACTTTCTTTCCTCAAATAAGATACTAATGTATATTTCAGTTATACGCTTCTTAATTTCAGTTATACGCTTTTTAATTTGAATATGGAAACAAAGGAAGTGTTGGACTCATATATAAAAAGGAGGGATGCTTCACTTTATTGTGGGATCAAAGAAAGCAGAATTTGAACTCTGCGAGTTGTGTCCCTCAAAATATAAAAAAAAAAAAAAATTGCAAATCGAATCATGCGATTTGTGAAGCAAAATTTCGAAAGAATTCACATGGTCCGAGTTGTGTACTCCGAGTTTTTTCAATTTTTTTAACACAAATCGGAGCCTCCCATTTGTGTACTCTTAATTTTTTTTAACTTTTTAAACACAAATCAGATGGTCTGATTTGTGGACTCCCACAATTTTAAAAAACATAAAAAATTACCATGTTAAAGTATATCACTCATTTTGCTTCCATATCAAAATTTTTTAGCCTTCAGTTATATCTATTTCGTACCAAACACCCTTCAAAAATTTAATTTAATATTTATCTCTTTGTTGTGGATCTGTCTCCTCTAAAATTATATTGTCATTTTAGAAAAAAAAATATCATTAATCAACATTAAATTAAAATATTGGGACTCAGATAATAAATGTTATAAATTCATAAGTGATTAAAATATTACTTTATCACCTTTTTAACATTATCACTTTAGAAATTTTTTTTTCCTTCATCTTTATTTTTTTATTTCTGTCTATCAATTTCAGTCTCTCTCTTAAATACTATTTTACAGATTCTCTAAAATCTTATTCTTAAAATATGTAAAAATTTTAATACAACTTCTTTATATCTTTTATAGAAAAATACACATAAATATTTATATTTTTAACACATTTCATCACGTAAGAATTTTTTTAAATATACGTGATTTTTGCATTATTTTTTTATTTATTTTATACTATTTTTTAATTTTCAAAATTTTCTAAGATAAAAGTTCTAATCCGATTTAGAGAATTAAGATTAGGTGGACTAACTAATTATAAAAGATACAACTTTTTTTATTTACCAATTTTAGGAGGCATTCGAATTTTGAAGTACCAAACTGACGTATGTGATTTTGTTGGACTTTTTCGATTTTCGACCATTTAATCCCTATATCAATTCAATTAAAAATCGCTACTTTGAATGATAGGTAATTAGCTTTATTTAAACTATTTGAACTTAATTACCATTTTGTCCTGGGTATATATTATATTATAAGATTTAAGTATTTTTATTTAATGAATATAAAATAAATATATTAAAAATTTAAATTTTTTATATTTTTAATAAAAAAAATTTTATTTTTTAATCTTAAAACACATAATAAATAAATCCTATATTGTATTAGGTTCGGTTGCTTCTACTGAACATTGAAGTCTTACCATCATCAGTTTTTTCACTGAAAGTCTTTGCTATCATCATTATTGCCAGCAAAAGTAGTTAGAAATTTTCACAGAAGAAACCGATAATGATTAGATTAAATACAATTAGCATAGCCTATTTGTTCTTTGAGATCGGTTACATTAACAATATTATCCGATACAAATTGTGTATGAATGAGTAGGTTATTATAGTTATTATCATTTATTCTTATTATGATGATATGGTATTGTATGTTAGAGTATAATTAGGATTACTTAGATTAATTAATATTATTTAATATATTTAAATATTTATTATAGGATATTATATTTTTATTATTTTATTTTTTTTAACATTGAATAAACATAAATATTTTTTTTATTGTTCTCTTTTATCCCTTTCTAACATGATATCACCTCTTTGAAAATGATAAGTTATTTTTCTTCCGATGAAATTATCGGATTTTTTTACACTTTTTCTCTATACCATTTTTCTTTGTTTTTGGTCACTCTTATTATGCCTTTCACCTCACCGATTATCCTATCTTTTTCATCTTATATCATTTCGAGTCTAATGAGTCAAACACCACTGTCATCCATTGCTTATCTATTCTCAAGATAAATCATATATTTTTTGTCATTTTCTGGTAGTTCTTTATCCGCAGACATTTTACCATCTCTTTGTAGTATGCCACTTTTTCGGTAATTTTTGGGTAGTTCGCCATCTTTTTTACAGTTTGTCATCTTTTTCGCAGTTTGCCCCTCTTGCGGCAGCTTTGTCTGCGTTTTTCTTCCGATAGTTCTATTTGCGTTCCTTTTCGACAGTTCCGTCTGCTTCTTTCTGTGTTTTCTTCAGGCAATTCCGTCTGCATCCGTTCTATCAGTTTATGCTTTTTTTTTCTATCAGTTTAGAGCATAATTAGGATAAATTAGATCAATTAGCATTATTTAACATATCTAAATATTTATTATAGGATATTACGTCTTTATTATTTTGATTCTCTTAGAATCTACATATATCTTTTTATATTATATAATTTCATATAACCTTAAATATAGATAAACCTTTTCTTTACTGCTCTCTTTTACCCCTTTTTAACATTGTATTATTGTATATGAATTTGAATGAGCAGAATTTATATACCCAGCAAATTGGGTTGGAGACCAGACTGTGCTGTACCGTGCCGCTAAGAAAAGAGAACTTGAACTGTCACTGGATCCACCAGCATTAAATGCTACTCCAAAACGTTCCAACTTCAGTGAACCGGTTGTTGCATTTGGTCCCCCAGGTTCCACTGGAGAACTCAATGTCAGTGTTATTGTTTCCCCGGTTGCCCAAGATTTCTCGTAAGTCTCGCTACTCAATACTCAATAACTGCACAAAATTTGTATTTGGTTTAATTGGCTTTAATATTTAAAATAATTTTAGCAATTTTTCTGGTATTCTTCCAAAACTAAACCAGACTTGGGTATACTTAAAAGCAGTTGCAGTGACTTGTCCTTTTTATTTTTAAAACAGTTCATTTTGTGATATGAGAAGACAGTCGAAAGAACTAGGAATTCATGATGCAATAAGTAGTAAACTAACTCGCTTCAAACTTCAAATTATCACATATCACAGATGTGACTTCACTTACTTTAGCAACCGACCAGCCAACTAAAAGAGCTAATTATTCATTAATGAAAGGACGGACTTTTCCACACTAGCTTTCGTAGCGGCAAGTGGAGGGTCTAAATCGCGTATAAAAACAAAATTGAAATTATACTTGGTTTACAAATCATCTTTTCTCTAATAATTTCATAAACTATTATATTTCTAATGTTTCTTTTGACAAGAATTGAAGCATTTGGAGGGCCAGAGGAGGTTGGTGAAGCCGTGGTTAGGACCATAACAGGATCAGGGCAGCGCCCAGAAGTGAAGGGCACATTGATAAGATCAAGTTTGAGAGAGGATTCCCTCAGAAATGCAAAATATTATGAAATCGAGTTCAGAGTGGAGAGTCCTTCGTTCCGGCGACACAATGTTGCAGTCTGCTGCGCTCGCCATGGCAAGCTGTTTACTTTGAATGCTCAGGCACCTGAATCAGCCTGGCCAAGAGTGAAGTCAGATTTCTATAGAATTGTCGATTCATTCAGCCTCACAGCATAAAGTCCAACATTTTTTCTCCTTCATGGAAATATACCTTGATATTTGATAGTGTAAACTATATTTTTTGTCGGTAACATTAGTTATTTTCTTCAAAAAGTATCCTTAATGCTTAATTTCTTCCAAATTTATCCGAAATTTGTGTCAAAATTATTCCTAAACATTAACTTCATCTAAAATATTAGGGACAAAATTGAAAAGAATAATTTTAACACAAATAAACAAAGGAAAAGGGTTAAGAGTAAAGTGATCCCCATTCTTTCTTCAAAACCAAAAACAGACACTCCCTAAAAGTTCAATTATAGTTTCAATTTGTGAGGTGCTTGTATTGTATCCAGTTATTTCTGGACTCAACTACATCAGTATAGGATTAGAAACAAGTTTGTACACGTTACATGTTTCTTTTAAAATACAGATTAACAATGATTGTGTCTCTAATGTCTCTCTAACTCTATTATACACATCAAGTGATGACCTAGATATTTGATCAAAACTACACTGAAAATTACCAACCAACATAATACAACTACTGTACATAACTGCTTTCCTGATTCAAGGACTGGATTGCATGTGGCACGTGGGAGTTCAAGCACAAGTAATCTGCCGTTGCTTAACCATCTTCTCGTAATTCTCAGATACCATTGCAGTCAAATTAGGGTCTCCATATCCGATCTCTGCACCAAGCCTGTGGTAGAAACATGCAAGACATTTCAATATTATGATTATCAAAGAAAATATGGATATATGGTCTGGTGACTATTTTTTCACAATGAATCAGCCAATATGGAAAAAGACATAATTTCCGTCAAGTTGATCTCACAAGGAACCTAACAGAGGATAAAGATATCAGCAGGCATAGAGAATTTTATTTTCTATTTGAATAAGACCCCAAATTAATCTTCAAATGAGTTGTGAAACACCAATTTGGTTCTTGGAAGATTTGTGATATGAATTTAACCCTTCAAATAATTGTTGGAAATCAACTTGGTCCCTCAATAGATTTGTGTTATCAAGTTAGTCATTTGAAAGATAAACATTATTTCAAGTCCAAACATTTTCTATTGGTATTTTTTATATGAATTTTAATCTTTCAAGAATCAAATTGGTGTCAGGCTCCTTCAATGACCAAATTCATATCTTACAACTCTTTCGAAGCTCAATTTGAGGTTTTACTCTCTCTATTTCAAACATAGGATTAGAATGTTACGAGAGGAAATAAAATAAAAGGGGGAGACAGTAGAGATAATGAGCAAAAGAACTAATGCAATAACAAAGACAAGTATGAAGTTTGCATACTTTGGATCAAGTACAAGTTTCTGAACCTCTTTGATAGATGAACTTGCAGCATAAAGAGAGATCTTCCCAACCTGCATAGATGTCCAAGAGTATTTCAAGACTAATAAACACAAGTCAACAATGAATCACAAGCATTTTAAAGAAAACATAGGATAGGAACGAACAAAAATGAGCTTAATTAAATGTAAATCTTCTCTTCTGACCTCCAATACTTGAGGTTTTGCTTCATGTTCATTAGGTAGACTGCGGACTTCCTCTGCCAGTCTAACAGCCTCTCCCAAGCTCTCGGGAGATAAGAAATCAAGCCCCAACTGAACAGTGGACTGAAATTTTCATAATACAGAGATAATCACATACACTATTGTGAGAGAGGAATCCATGTCATTGAACAAAAGGAGTTTCATTTTAATTCATCAAATAAAATATTCAGTTATTATCTTGCACAGATATATGAGTATGAGTATCCAATAAGATACGAAATATACTAATGATCTTTCTAGAGGACCTTTCCTCTGGGATGAAAGATTGGAAAGCTTTTTTGAGGTAGGCAATGGCTCCCATGCCAACATTTGGTACAAGCATTGGATAAGAAACTCCTCTTTTAAAGTAGCCTTTTCATGTTATCCTCTTAAGAATACCTCAGTCCCCAGAATTTTTTTTTTTTTGAAGTTCTTTTCATGTCTATATCTATGGACTTTTAACTTTTTCAGAAATTTTATGATAGAGTCTTCAGATTGAGTAATCCGTTTAGGTCTTCTTGATTCTATCACTCAGTCTCTTTGTCAAAAGTCTGAGTATCTTGAATCCTCTAGAGTCTTTGGTTATAAATATTACATTCATTTCACATCCTATTCTCTAAATATAAGCTTCTTTTCACATTGATAAATCCATTTGAAGTTTGAAGCTTCCTCAAAGGCAAATCCATTATTTGAACAGAGCATGATAGAATTAACATCAACGAGATTAAGTTGTAGGTTTGAGGACCATAGAACGCTATCTCCCCGGGTATGTGCCACATGTATAGTGAATCTGCTCATATCAACTACAGATATATTTTTGCATTACTATATGGTTAACTTTTCATCAACCACTCTGTTTGGTATCTTTGGTGACTATTGGGTATGTTCAAGAACTTTAAATTTGTTCGCAATGACTTGTTTTGTTGGCCCTGAAGGAGAAAGGAAGCCACATCTTCTCAGTAGTGTGCTGCTGTTTGGTTTATTTGGCCGAAACATATCTAGTAACTTCATCGGTAGACATTTGGACAAGCATATGTTTGGCTTATTGATGCAAGGCATCTGATCTTTCTAGAGGGGCTTCTCTTATAGGTATGCTAAGAAATGGAACAATTTGCTCTTTCGATATCTTCTTTTGTATATTATTATTATGAATCTCTTGTCGTCTATTCTTTTTTTAATTATTCCTCTTATAGATAAAATTCCTTCTTTTCTAAAAGATAGCATTTAAACCTGATATTAATAATGGTAGACTCTTAATCACATGAAAATTTACCCTTTCAATCCGTTTAACCAACACTTATCACACTATCAAGGTTGTCAACTAAAATAGATGAAGTCACAAGGAAAAATGAACTCACCTGAACATTTCTTGCCTGGAAAGGGCAACCAGCAGGAACAAAGATAGCTTCCCCCAAATTCTGTTCAAATGACCAGGGCTCCACTCCTATGCAGAAGATGGTAATCATATTTTAAAACAGGAACATCAGAGCTTTATCCTACTAGATTGGGTCAGCTAAAGAATCACAGTTAAAAACAAGACAAAGAAAATTCGCGATAAGCCGATAAAGTAGTCTATCAACAGTTTAATTTAGAGCATTGGTACCAAGTTTTCCATGATTAATAGTATGCATGGAAAAATAAACATGAATCCCTTCAATTAAGTCTTGAACAGTGTCCACATCTCATTGTTCAGCCAATTTAGGTGTAGGTGTAAGTGGACTAAATGGAAAAGGAAAAGATGGAATAGGAAAGAGTAGCATTCCCCGTGTTTAGACTTTAGATGATTAACGAAGGAAGCAAACGCAAAGCTTAAAGGTTGCAAGTAATTTTTTTTAAAAAAAAAAAAACTATTTTTTAAGAGAACTAAGAAATCCTTCTAATTGGTATGCCCAGAGATTCTCCTAACTTGAAAATGTTGCTCGCATCTACCTCAAGGATCCAATATTCTTCTCCCTCAAATGAGAGAAAGGAGGGGGAAGACTATTCAATAGTTTTGTTTTAAATAAAAATAGGATGGAGTATAAATTCTTACCAAATTCTTCCTTCAGCTTTCTTTTTTGGTGTCTGTCAAGAAAAATAGCTCCATCATAAAGAGGCCATGTAACCTTGCAATGAAAGCGTACCATCAGCAATATAAAATTGAAGCAGTAGATGGAGGCACAGCTGGAAAGGATTTTTCATTTCTTTTTTAATAATAATAATAATTAATTAATTAAAAAAAAAATTGGACTTACATATTCATTTAATATATCATCTGGCTTTCCAAACTCATTCCGATGTGTTTTCAAATATTCATTCAACTTTGGAACATCCTGCCGACGAAAGACATCCCAAAGAACTCCAGGATGCATTTGCTCAGAGAAATTTCCGTTTTGTTTGAATGGAAGTTCATGATTGACCATATTCCCATCAGAACTAGAATGATTTTCAAACCCTTGATCCAGTGACTTACTCTGGTTTGGATCCAAATCCAGCCCATTATTTTCTGTACCAAATGCCGAGTTAGGTGAACTCCTGCTAGAACACATTTGATTATCTCCACGTGATTCCTTCACCTCTAACTCCTTGTATTCTTTTTGGATCATTTCAATTTTAGTTCTCTGCCAGTCCTTCAACATTACTTCACTTGTATGGACCAAAAGGTACACCTGTGGAAAGTTGGTGAGTTTATTACGACTACCTTTATTCATGAACCCACTTCTTTCCTTTTTTTTTAAAAAAAAAAATCTTTGTTAAGGTTAGAGGACCTCTTTCCTTTTGCATCATTTTACTCCAGACAGTAAAAGAGCAGAGAGAGTACTAAGCAGAATTTAGGTAAACAAGACACATCACACATGCTAAGTCTTTTCACTTGAAACAGCATAGCAAATTATAAACTGACACGTAGCACCTAATATCAACAACTTATAAATATAATGAAAAAATAACACATGATAGATACCTAAGGAAGACAAACTAATATGAAGCATCAAATTTTGTGTATATATATAATTAGAAATCCTTTCAGTCAAGAAGCCTGAGTATCATAATATTATTGCAATACATACAAGACAAAACAACCATTTCTCAATTGTGGGTTAATAGGATAGAGTACCATGTCCCGCATATTGAAGTGGAGATTGGTCACTGAATCACCTCTACCAAGTTCATGATTGATTCCATAAGATATATAAATCTTGGGTCCTACATCATTCTGCAAGGAGTAATGAGGCAATTTAGCTGCAACATTAAGAAGGCCCCACTTGGAGTGAATATACTGAAGTAAAGGCAGTTTGCCGATAAATTCTGGTCTTTGGTACAAGAGAAACTCTTCAGATGCACTAGGTGAAGGCCAATCCTTCAACTTCAATAACTGTGGCCAACCATTTTCATGAGTACGCCCCTCAGTGTAACCAGTCATGAAGTAACTAAGCTCAATATCAATCTGCCAGTATAAAATTGAAAGGAAAAAGAAGTGCAGCCGGAAAGTGAATAATTAGATAAAGATGTCTAATCCATGAACACACTGCAGTAAAAAATTGCAATCTGAATTGACAAAAAGAAGTGCTATAGATGCGTACCTCAGACCCATCTAAGCAATCTATGGCCCTAACCACTCTGTTTTCATCTTTCATTTTCTCATCTGTTGTCTCTAGAATCCCTCTCCAGATGACCAGCGGATCCCAGCTAGAAGAGGATGATCTATCAAACACTTGCTTAACAATAATGGGTTTACCGGTTTTCCAGTGCTTTCTAAAATTTCCAATCCCATCTTTCATGAGATCTTCAGATGCAGGACAATAAAGATAGTTATCATCACTAGTCTCTCTATGGGAACATTTGCGCAATCTGAGAGCATTCAACTGAGTTTCTGGTAGATCATCAGCATTATTAATCTTACAGCCACCAACCATTTCTTCTACATTTTTCACCAACTTTGCAACCCAATTCCTCTTGAAAATCCTGCTCAAATTTAACGACGAATAACCACAGCCACCATATTCCTTAGGGGGGCATGGAATATTTCCATTATCATTGGATCTCCAATGAGGAAACTTACTTAATATGTTTTGGTCATAAGCTTTCGCTAATTCTGTTTGTGGTTCTTTGTTGTAATCTGAAGTTGCTTCTCGAAGATCATGACAACAATTAAGGCACAAGTCATATGAGCAAATTGGACAGCGCCGATGATAATCAGTGATGGGTATCCTACATAAATTGCTGCAAGAAAACAAAATCAAGAAAAATATTGACCCTATGAAAAGGAAGCATGCATAAACATGATGCTTATACACAAAAATTGAATCTATCAAGTCTAAAAGAAATTTACCAGCACATCTGTTCATCTGCTCCCAATTTTATCCGGGGAAGATCTATGTCCACACCTGAGGGAAAAACCATTAGTTCAACATTGTCACCTATTTGTTCATCAGAAAGGGCAAACAATATATGCTACTTGCAGTGCAAGGCAACTTCTTACCACGTAACTTCTTTTCGAGCTCAACTTCAAAACACTGTTCTTGGTGGATCTGTTTTACTACAGGAAGCACTGCTGACAACAGCGAGTGGAGATACTGTAACTTATCTAGAACAGGTATCTCCCGTATCCGAACCTTAATTACACAACAGAAAAAAAAAGGGGGAACAAAGGGAAACTTAACCAACTGGAGAAGGAATTACAACACTAAACATAGAATATTCATGCTTCATCAAACATTAACTACCAAATACCTTTATTGAATTATCACTACGTACACAAACTCTACAGTTACAAATACCACGGCACGCAGGACACATCCTCTGAATTTCATCCAGCGAAATGTCTGAGTACCTAATATCAAGCAAACCATAACATTCACCACCCAATTACACAAGGAAAAACAACAACCAAAATTGACACACAATTAAGATTCCATGCTCGTTACCCACCAAGTTGATATACAGCTATTACAGTATCCTCTTCGATCACACCGCTGGCACCAAGTAACCACCCTGTCTCTGTCATTCCTCCGGCACTGATGGCATGTCTGCCCGCCAGTGTCACCAGTCTCCTCCGAGGAGTCTGTGCTTGCATCCGAGTATTCCTGTCAAAACCACCCGATTCAACTCAAAGGACTCTACTGTCACAACTATAACTGCTATCAAAATTTGAATTCTGATCTAGTGGCCAGTGTCAGTGTAAAATAGACAAAAACCATTCATTTATAGGCCAACTGGAATATATAAATATATAATTGAATGTTTATACAAAATATTCTGAATTGACAGTGAACTAAAATTAAGTCCTTAAAACTCACAGTAGTGACATTAGTGGCCTCCAAGCTCCTCCTCTTCCTGGACGAGTCCCCACCAGAAGCCAGCTCAGGCGACTCGTGACCCGTCCAATTTTCCTCATAAAGAGGCACACCCTCCTCCTCCTCCACCTCTTCCTCACCCTCCTCCTCTTCTTCATAATCTTCCTCATCCTCCTCATCTGGCTTGGGCAGTGAGGATCGCCCCGACATGGCCCCCTTCTTGGGGACATACCTGAACTGATTCTTCCCCACCTTATCCAACAACCTGCTTCCGCCACCAGAACTATGCTCCCCACCACCGTGCTTCATGGCGGACAGAGGAATATCGAAATCGTCACTCTTGCTTTCAAGGTGTCCCTCGGAATCTCCAGACTTGCGCTTAGCCTTCTTGAGGTTAGCTCTCATGGCGGAATTGGCTGCCCTCTTCTTGGCCTGGATGTAGTGCTTCTCGCAGACGGTCTTGTCCGGCATCGACATGGCGGTGCACCGCCACTGCTTCCCATCGGAACGCTTGCACCGGAGGTCGTCGGGAATTCCCACATTGTCCTCGCCATTGTTGTTGTTGATGTTGTTCCCAGAGGATGATCGCGCTTGATCCATGAAGATGGGAAACCCCTCACCTCAATTTGGGGAAAACCCCCAAAAATTGAGTGAACAGTGAAAACCCTACTGTACCCCTAACCCTAATATCGATTATTTCGGATAGACAGTAGAAGGAGAAAGATGGAATTGGGAGTAGAGTGAGTTGGAAATTTGAAATATTTGCTAGCTGTTAGAGAGAGAGAGAGAGAGAGAGAGAGAGTGTAGTTACTTAGAGATTGGGGTTGTTGTTGCGGCGGTGACGACGTCGTTTGGTATGGTTGGAAGAACGCAGAAGCTTGTGTTTCGTAAGGTGGCTTTTTAATTTACAGAAGAGCAAGACCAGGGAAAGAGAGAGCGTGTAATGTTGTATGTGTGCTGTGTTGTATTAGGCTTGAGAAGGAAAGTTACTGAAGTTTGTCTCGTGTGCTTAGTTAGTAGTACTTACCCATTGCTAGCTTAGAAAATCACAGAACCAATTACATTTATTCTTCTGGTACATTAAACCATGTTCTTTCTTTCGTTTTCTGTTTTCTCCGGAGTTTTTCTTGCGTTCGTAATTCAATTCATTATCCGTTAATTAATTGTCTGATATCATATGCAAAAACCAAAAAGAATGTGTTTCAATTTCCAAAGGACGGTAACTATTGGCTTGGAAGTGAAGTGAGATTACTCTGTACAGGTGAGTTCAAAAAGAAGGAAGGGAGATCTTTTTTAAATTAAACAAAAAACTGTTGTACGCTTTTTTTCGTAGATAAAGAGTACTGTACTTTTAAATAAGAATTTAATTTTGAATAATAATTTTATATGTATATTTAATTATGTAGTATTATATTAATAAAAAAAATTATTTTTTATATTAATTACATAAATAATTATCTAAAAAAATAAATGTAATTGCGTAATTTATAAAATATTTTACATTGTCAGTATATTAAATTTAAACTTAAGATATATAATTTATAATTAATAAAAACAAAACAAAAATTAACATACATTTAGAGGCTAATTTTTTTTATATTAATAAAAATTTGGTATGTAACATAGTTATTAAATTTATTGGATTTTAACATAATTTCGGACGTAATTTATCAAATTGTAGGAGTTATAATTTTTTTAATTTTTTTTTATAATATGTAAGGGATGTCTTGTATTTTTTATTATTAAAAAAGTAATATGTAAGGAGAAAAGTAGAATTTTTTTTAAAATAATTAATTTAAATATTTAATTTACTGATATATGTTATTTATAGTGTATTTATTCATTTTCATCTTTTTATAATACGTAGGGATGTCTTGTATTTTTAATTATTAAAAAAGCAATATATAGGGAGAAAAGTAAGATTTTTTTAAAATAATTAATTTAAATATTTAATTTACTGATATATGTTATTTGTAGTGTATTTATCCATTTTCATCTTTTTACTTATCTCATTTATACGGTAAATGAATT
The DNA here is from genome assembly GCF_059453495.1 of Arachis ipaensis. Classification (NCBI taxonomy): domain Eukaryota; kingdom Viridiplantae; phylum Streptophyta; class Magnoliopsida; order Fabales; family Fabaceae; genus Arachis; species Arachis ipaensis. The sequence goes on along the minus strand of NC_142444.1, from coordinate 40,280,747 downwards.
GAGATTAAGCATATTTTGTTTACAGTGTAAACAAGATAATATACGTTTTGTCATATATGTATCACGTTTACACACGTGTTATTGATACGTGTCTTATTTTATTTACACTATGCTCAATCTCAATTCATTTATAATGTAAATGAGATAAGAATGACACACGCTTATATAAGGAAGTCGTTTACAGCACCTTAAATGTCCCTTTTACTCTATCTTTCACTTCATTTCTCCCTCTTTTGACAGTTTTTCTTGATATTCTTAGAAATTATGGCGTACGCAGATGCACAAGATGATGATATCAACTGCCTGAATGCAACGTAACACATTGCGGGAGCGATCGACTTTTCAGGTTAGTGATGTTGTTTTCCTCTTTTAAATAAATAAGCACGTAGTTATAGTTAAGGTACTTTTATAGAATTAGTATTGTTATACATGACTAGAGTAGCTTATGTGTTGGTAGCATTGTTAAATTTGAAGAATCAACAACATATTATAGATGATGACTAAATATTACTATTGAGTTAAAAACCCAATTAGGAGTGTGATTAGTTTGGTAATTGTGCAAGTCTGGACTGATTTTAATTTTTTCACTTGATGACAAAAGAGAGAATAGTTAAAATATGCATTAATGAATGTGAATTGCAAGTTGAGATAATCACCAAAACATGCAATTCACATTCACCAATGCACATTTCAACTACTTCCCCTTTTGTCATCAAAGAAGAAAACTAAAATCAGTCCAGACCTGCAAAAGATGGATAAGATAATGATAGAATAGCAAAATAAGTAACATATGTCTAATTAGTTAGGTACAGCCATCCAAAAAGTAATAAAACAGTGTTTAAAATCCAAAAATCACATAAAAGTGGATAGTAACAAAAGTGAAGCTCTAGATTAAGAAAAGTGAATCTGAGCAACATGATCCTGAACCAGCTGCTGTAGACAATTCTGTAGGAGACAATCTCATTTTATATCCTGCAACTGGTGAAATTTTTGGAAGCTCCAATACCATTAAATTAAGCATGCCCGAATCTGTTCTTAAATCACCAAGACCCTATGAATGGAGATTTCTAAAGAACTATCCTCAAGAGTTCATTATTGGAATCCCTCACAAGGTGTCACCACAAGATCCACTTAAAGAAGGGCTTTGGAAGAAAATAATTTGACATTTCTTTCTTAAATAGAGCCTCAAAATGTTAAAGAAGTTCTTAGTGACCCCTCTTGGGTCAAAGCCATGGAAAAAGAGCTACAACGGTTTGAGAAAAACCAAGTTAAGACACTTGTTTCGAGTCCAATTAGAAAGAAAGTGACGGGTACTAAGTAGATTTCTAGGAACAAATTGGGTGAAGATGGAAGTATAGCAAAGAACAAAGTAAGATTGGTGGCTGAAGAACTGAAGATTGACGGTTTAGAATTCAGAATAAATTCTCGTTGCAAGTATAGTTTCTAAACCAAGCAATCAACCTTTCTTACAAAAGTTTTGGTTGTCACAAGTAACAAACCCCTTTAAAATTGATAACCGAAGTATTTAAACCTCGGGTCGTCTTCTCAAGGAACTGCAGGGAGGTGTTCTTATTATTGGTTATGAGTTTTGTAAATTGGGGGTTTTGAAAGTAAGGAACAAGTAATTTAAATGACAAATAAAATAAATAAATAACTGTAAAATAAACTCTTGGCAAGGTATGAAAATTCGGAAGTCCTATCCTAGTTACTCCTATGAGAATGGAAGTTAATCCCACTTAGTTAACCCTTATGAAAGCAAGGAAAAGTCAAGTGAACTAATTAGTTAGATTCCCAAGTCCTAGCCAACTCCTAAGGAAAGACTAGAGTTAGTAGAATACCAGTCAATTTAGCCGACATAACAACCAATCACGGATAGTTGATAACTCAAGAGCCTCCAGTTAATCAATTAAAGCCAAGAATATAAAAAGCTAAATAAGAATCATAAACTGAAATACCTCAAATTATATTAAATAGAATATTCAAATCTAACATGGAAAAATTCATAAATTAAGTTGGAAAAATAAACAAAAGGAACATTGAACCTGGGAACTCAGAAGAAATCGTAAATTGAAATAATAAAGTTGAAATAATAAGAAATCCTAATTCCTTTAAGAGGAATCCTAATCCTAAATTCTAAGAGAGAGGAGAGAACCTCTCTCTCTAAAAACTACATCTAATCCTAAAATTATGAATGTATGAGCTGATTGTCTGATGAATGGATGCATTCTCCCACTTTATAGCCTCTAATATGTGTTTTCCGGGCCAAAAACTGGGTCAAAAATAGCCCAAAAATCGCTCCCAGCATATTCTGGTATGTACAAGTCGCGGAAAAGTAACGCGGAGGCATCGTCCACGCGTTTGCGTGGATTGCGTTTCTGCCAAGTCACGCGTCCGCGTGATCCACGTGTTCGCATCATCTGGCGTCGAGGCAGCTTTGGCAAATTATATATCAAATTAAAACCCCAGACGTTAGCTTTCCAACGCAACTGAAACCGCATCATTTGGACCTCTGTAGCTCAAGTTATGGCTGTTTTAGTACGAAGAGGTCAGGCTGGACAGCTTTGCAGTTCCTTCAACTTCTTGTATTCCTTCTACTTTTGCATACTTCCTTTCCATCCTCCAAGCCATTCCTGCCATGTAATCTCTGAAAACACTTAACACACATATCAAGGCATCTAATGGTAATAAGAGAGGATTAATATTAGCAAATATAAGGCCAAGGAAGCATGTTTTCAATCATAGCACAAAATCATAAGGAAAAAAGTAAAACCATGCAAATAGTATGAATAAGTGGGTAAAGAGTTGATAAAATCCACTCAATTGAGCAGAAGATAAACTATAAAATAGTGGTTTATCAACCTCCCCACACTTAAACATTAGTATGTCCCCATGCTAAGCTCAAGAGAAGCTATAAAGGAGTGAAGAGGAATGGTAGAATGTATGAAATGCAACCTATCTATATGAATGCAACTACATGCAAAATGTTTCTACCTACTTGGTTAAAGGTAAATCAAATTCTCCAAGAATATACATAAATCAGATTTCACTAATTCAAATCATACAATAAAAAGTAAGTAAACTTGTAAGAAGATAGCTCATGAAAGCAGGGAACATAAAATTAAGCACTGAACCCTTACTGGTAGTGTATATCACTCTAACTCTCAAGTGTCTAGGGTTAATCACTCTACTCTTCTCTAGTCATGCTTTTTAAACTTTGTTCTTCATCTAACCAATCAACAAATATTTAGTATACCAATGCAAACATCATGAGGTCTTTTCAGGGTTGTAATGGGGCTGAGTTAAAGGTAAGGATATACATATAAGGCTAAGTGAGCTAACAAAGTGAATCCTTGATTAGTCTAAGATCTCACATAACATATACATACTTTATATAATTTAAAATGCTTTACCTAGCTACCCAAATTTTTCCCACTTTTGTATTACGTGCTCATGTATCAACTTTTTTTTTAATTTATCACATGTGCATTGATCTTTCATTATTAAACTTAGCATTGGGGTAATTTTGTCCCCTTATTTATTTACTTATTTATTTAATATATATATTTTTTTTTTGGATTTTTTTTATAGAAGAATAAACATAACTTATCAATGCACATGGATTTTTTAATTTCTCTAGTCTCACATGAGTAGGTACCCAAATTCCTAATATTTTATCAAAGTAGAAAAATATAACACATTTCCTTATTAACCCATGTTCCCATAGTTTCCCCACACTTAATTGTTACACAATCTCTATCTTAAGCTAACCAAAGATTCAATTGGGGTATTTAATTGTTTTTCTGCTTAAGGCTAGTGATGTGGTTATAGAACAGAATAAATGGGGATAAAAGGCTCAAGGTGGCAAACAAAGGTGATTGAAAGGGTAGGCTTATTTGGGATAAGTGAGTAAAAATTCAAATAATGGCCTCAATCATATGCAAGCATGTAAATATACCAAATAATGGACATACAGACTGGAACAAAATATAGATTACAATCATAGAGAAGGAAACACACAAGAATAAAATATTATAGTTAAATAATGTAACCATATAAATAAGCTCAAAATCTCACGGGTTGTGTGTTCTTTGGCTCAAAAACCATGTTCCAAATACAACTTCAAACAAGTTTTAATAGAAAGTTTTTAATTTAAATTAGTGAAATACTATAAAAATTTCTTGAAAAAGAAAATATTACTTCAACCAAGTTGTAACTAAATACATAAAATCAAACAAACATGCAATTAAATATGCAAATGCAACAATGAACAAATAAAGAAAATAAAACAATGGTGTTGGAAAGAAGAAAATAGCTAACCCATGGAGATCGGTATCGACCTCCCTACACTTAAAGATTGCACCATCCTTGGTGCATGCTGAGATGTGCAGGTGGATGGGTTGTTCCAACTGATGCTTTTCTTCAAGTATTGTGCAGATGGACTTGTTTGTCTCCCCTTTTAGAGGTTTCTCCCTTTTTTCGTCTTCGGTGGCCAGCCTGAAAGAAGAGAAAAAGAAGAACAGTAACCCAGAAATAAAGATAAGAAAATAAATAAAATATGGTTGGGTTAATGCCAAATAATGAGGGCCTCAATTACATGGTAGCTACAACATGCAAGTGAGAAAACAGTAGAAGTACATGGCAAATCAAGAGTGCAAAAATTTGCAACAATGGGGAAGAGAGTGCAAGACAATATAAATTAATGTCAATGCAAAATTAATACAAATATCATAAAAGATTGACTTAAATAATATTACCCAATAGTGTAAAACAAGTCACTGAGCACCAACATAATACCAGAAAAGACACAACAGTTGAATATGAACAAGTGACACCAAAAAAATAATAAATTTAGAAAAGAAAAGAAAAATATGCACAAAATTAAAATGCAATGAATGAAATATGCAAATAAATTAAGTAAAATAGAATGAAGGATAAGAAGAATGAGAAGGGAAAGAAGGGAAGAAGACGTAAGTAAGAAAGGAGGGAGGAAAAATTAGGATTGGGGAAGAAAAGATAAGATTTGTGGCGCTGATTTGGATAAGTCGTGCGGCGCGGGCGACGCGAGCACGTGGGTCACGCGTTCGCGTGGTGTGCAATAATTATCAGGTGATGCGGACGCGTGGGTCATGCGATCGCGTGGCCTGATTTGTGTGATTGGTGCGAGTGCAGCTCTACTCCAGCACAACTTTCGGCCATGCACCCTTTCTTACGTCGATTTTCAGGTCACGCGTCCGCGTGGGTGACGCGGACGCGTGGGAGGCATTATTCCCACATGACGCGAACGCGTCAGTGACGCGGTCGCGTGGATCAATTTGTGCCAAAGGCACGTCTCCAGCCACGCTCTCGCGTGACTCTCTGTTCAATTTTCTTTTCTTCCCAATGCACTGGCGACGTTGTCGCGTCGCGTGCAATTATTATTATTATTATTTATTTATTTTATATATATATATATTTAGTAATGCAGTATGCAGAATGTAATGCTAATATGAATGTTATGCAAAACTCCAGGTTCAATACAATAAAATATAATAAAATTTGAAAACAAATAAAACTAAATAAAAATGAAAAAGGAACGATCATACCATGGTGGGTTGTCTCCCACCTAGCACTTTTAGTTAAAGTCCTTAAGTTGGACATTTGGTGAGCTCCTTGTCATGGTGGCTTGTGCTTGAACTCATCCTGAAACTTCCACCAATGCTTGGACTTCCAATAAGCTTTATCAATACCACGTAGATTCTTTAAGCTTTGATGGAGTTCTTCACAAGCTTTGAGCTCCCAAATTTGATCTTCATGTATGTCTGGATTCCAAATCTTGTTTCTGCACCCGTCTTCAAATTGATTATCATGATTCCATCCGGGTGGTTCAGCCTTAGAATTCTCACTGAAGCGTTCAAACAACTTCCCAGACCCATTCAATTGAGCTTTACACCAACCTTTGCGTTTAAACTTAAAGCTTTGAACCATAATGAACCTTGCAGGACAATTCTTACCACTGACCATCTTCCTCTTACTCTTAATGCAACAAAGAGCTCTAAGTTGACCATCTGTTTCAAGCAAAGCATATTCAAGTGAGCTAATTAAGGTTAGAGATGAGAGATTTACCCACTTGAATGAAGGGATGTATGGTGATGGCTTTGGGGGAGAGGTCTCCAACAACTTTGGTAAGGTGATTTCCAGCTCTATTCCCTTGAGCTCTTTCTTGACAACTTCCACCTCTTTGCAAGCTTCTTCAATATCAACCTCTTCCTCTTGGTAGCTTCCTTCCAATTCAATCTCTTCTTCATTGCTTACCAAGGGCATGGGAGGTTGTGCTTTTTCTTCTTTGATCTCCATGTCTAGTCCAATGGGAGAGGATTCAATGGTAGATAAGAATTCATCAATGATCGAATCCATCTCTTGATCATCCTCTTCAAAGTATTCAACCATGATATGCCTTAGAGGTTGTACACCTTCCTCAACATCTGTTTCAAACGTCTTTGAAGGAGCCTCTTTGACTGGATTTTCCCATGGAGGTTCTGCATCTCCTAAGTCTTCAACCAATTCTTCTTCTTCGATAATTACAGCTTCCTCCACTTGTCCCAATACAAAGTCATGCTCCGTACTGTCCACTGGAGTTTCTAGTATCTCATTCATGCTGCGTTTTTTATTAGATTGCCCACATGAAGCCATGGGGGTTCCTTGAGTGTCCGAACGTCGGGAAGGCAGTTGATTTATCGCTTGATTCAATTGGTGAAGTGTGGTATGAAATTTTTCAAATGTTTCCTTGAGTTGCTCCCTTGATTCTTGGGGTGATGGATATGGACATGGTGCATAGGGAGGTGGTGGTTCTTGGGAGTAATTGGGTTGGAATTGGGGTGGATAAGGGTTAGGGTCATATGGAAGTGAATGGTGGTAGTTGGCTTGTGAGTGTAGTGGTTCAAAGCTATGTTGAGGAGGTGGTTTACAGGCATATGATGGGGTTTGTTGGTAATTACAAGGAGGTCCACCATATCTATTGTCTTGGCATGCATTGTAGGATGGTCGTTGTCCATGGTATCTTGGAAGGTGTTGTTACCAAAAGGGTTGATCAGATCCTCGTGGCTCCTTCCATCTCTGATTGTTTTGACCTTGATGCATGTTCCTGTAATAATTTCCATTCTTTGCAACAGCTTGGGACCAAACTCAAAGCGATGGGGGTGAGAACTCATAATAGCAAATAAAAATTAAAAACAAAAATAAAAACAAATTTAAATTAAAAGGTTATTGAATTTTTAAATTTTAAAAATTAAATTTTGAATTTTAAATTTTGAAATTTGAAATTTGAAATTTGAAAATTTTGAAATTTGAAATTTGAAATTTTGAAATTTGAATTTTAAAAAAAGTCAACAATATAAGATAAAAATTTGAAAAATATTTAAATTTGGATTTTGAATTTCGGAATTTAAATATTAAAATTTGAAATTTGATTTCGAAATAAGATAAGATAGGATTTTGAAATTTAAAACTAAGATAAAAATTTTAAAATAGAAATCTGAAATTTTTTTTTATGCAAATTTCGAAAATTCAATCAAAATAAAGAGAAAAGATATTTTTGAATTAAATGAGGAAAGAGAAAAACAATAAAATGATACCAAACTTAAAATTTTAGATCAAAACGAAGAAAACAACTAAGAACAACTTGAAGGTCAAGATGAACACGTAGAACAAATTTTTGAAAATTTTTTTTTTAATAACTAAATAAAAACCAACAACCTCTTAATTTATGAAAAAGCAAAAATAAAAACAAAAATAAAAACAAATAAACAAGCAAAAAACAAATATTTACAATAACCGGCAATAAGGCACACGTTTGCAATTCCCCGGCAACGGCGTCATTTTGAAGAACTGAAGATTGACGGTTTAGAATTCAGAATAAATTCTCGTTGCAAGTATAGTTTCTAAACCAAGCAATCAACCTTTCTTACAAAAGTTTTGGTTGTCACAAGTAACAAACCCCTTTAAAATTGATAACCGAAGTATTTAAACCTCGGGTCGTCTTCTCAAGGAACTGCAGGGAGGTGTTCTTATTATTGGTTATGAGTTTTGTAAATTGGGGGTTTTGAAAGTAAGGAACAAGTAATTTAAATGACAAATAAAATAAATAAATAACTGTAAAATAAACTCTTGGCAAGGTATGAAAATTCGGAAGTCCTATCCTAGTTACTCCTATGAGAATGGAAGTTAATCCCACTTAGTTAACCCTTATGAAAGCAAGGAAAAGTCAAGTGAACTAATTAGTTAGATTCCCAAGTCCTAGCCAACTCCTAAGGAAAGACTAGAGTTAGTAGAATACCAGTCAATTTAGCCGACATAACAACCAATCACGGATAGTTGATAACTCAAGAGCCTCCAGTTAATCAATTAAAGCCAAGAATATAAAAAGCTAAATAAGAATCATAAACTGAAATACCTCAAATTATATTAAATAGAATATTCAAATCTAACATGGAAAAATTCATAAATTAAGTTGGAAAAATAAACAAAAGGAACATTGAACCTGGGAACTCAGAAGAAATCGTAAATTGAAATAATAAAGTTGAAATAATAAGAAATCCTAATTCCTTTAAGAGGAATCCTAATCCTAAATTCTAAGAGAGAGGAGAGAACCTCTCTGTCTAAAAACTACATCTAATCCTAAAATTATGAATGTATGAGCTGATTGTCTGATGAATGGATGCATTCTCCCACTTTATAGCCTCTAATCTGTGTTTTCTGGGCCGAAAACTGGGTCAAACACAGCCCAGAAATCTCCCCCATCGTATTCTGGTACGTACAGGTCGCAGGAAAGTGACGCGGAGGCGTCGTCCACGCATTTGCGTGGATTGCGTTTCTGTCAGGTCACGTGTCCGCGTGATCCACGCGTTCGCATCACCTGGCGTTGAGGCAGCTATAGCAAATTATATATCAAATCGAAGCCCCAGACATTAGCTTTCCAACGCAACTAAAACCGCATCATTTGGACCTCTGTAGCTCAAGTTATGGCTGTTTTAGTGCGAAGAGGTCAGGTTGGACAGCTTTGCAGTTCCTTCAACTTCTTGTATTCCTTCCACTTTTGCATACTTCCTTTCCATCCTCCAAGCCGTTCCTGCCCTGTAATCTCTGAAAACACTTAACACACATATCAAGGCATCTAATGGTAATAAGAGAGGATTAATATTAGCAAATATAAGGCCAAGGAAGCATGTTTTCAATCATAGCACAAAATCAGAAGGAAAAAAGTAAAACCATGCAAATAGTATGAATAAGTGGGTAAAGAGTTGATAAAATCCACTCAATTGAGCACAAGATAAATCATAAAATAGTGGTTTATCAGTGGCTCAACGATATGACTAAAAAGAAGGAATAGATTTTGATGAATCCTTTGCACTAGTGGTCCGAATGGAAGCAATAAGGCTTCTCCTTGCATATGCTGCCCATTGTGGCTTTAAACTTTTTCAAATGGATGTGAAATGTGCTTTCTTGAATGGTATTATCCATAAAAAAGTGTATGTGGCTCAACCTCCTGGTTTTAAAAATAAAGAATTTTCAAACCATGTCTTCAAGCTTTGAAAATAAGACAATATCCAAGAGTTCGGTATGAAAAACTTGGTTTTTTTCTTTGGAAAAATAATTTTTAAGGAGGCACCACAAACACTACTCTTTTCATTAAAAATTCTAATGATTCATTCATCCTAGTTGAAATTTATGTTGATGACATAACCTTTGGCTCATCCAATGAATCACTTTGTGCTAATTTTGGTAGAGTCATGACTAGTGAATTTGACATAAGTATGATGTGTGAACTTAACTTCTTCCTTGGGCTTCAAATAAAACTAACTCCTAATAAAACTTTTATTCACCAAGAGAAGTATGTCAAGGAACTAGTTAAGAAGTTTGGAATGGAGGATACCAAACCCATGGGCACTCCCATGAACCCAAACTCACAGTTGAAAAAGGGTGAAACTAAAAAAGATGTTGATGAGAATAGGTATAGAGGAATGATAAATTCTCTTATGTATTTAACATCCTCTAGACCTGACATTGTGCAAAATTTTGGAATTTGTTCAAGATTCCAATCACAATCTAAAGAGTCACATCTTTCGACAGTTAAAAAAATCATTAAATATGTTTATGGCACATTCAATTTTGGTTTATAGTATCTTAGGTCTAATAATTTTTCTGTAGTTAGTTACTGTGATGCAGATTTTGCTGGAGATAGAGTAGATAGGAGAAGTACTTCTGGTATTTGCTATTTTCTGGGCAGGTCTCTGAATGTATACTCAAGCAAGAAGCAATCCACAGTGGCTCTCTCCACTACTGAAGCCGAATATATTGCAGCTTCATCTTGTTGTTCCCAAGGTTCAGAAAACCGGACCGGTCATCAAACCGCTCTAGTCACTAATTTACTGGTTTACTGGTCTAACCGGTCCAACCGGTGGTTCAACCGGAATAACCGTTTTAGAATAGAATAATAAATAAATTATAAATACACATCCTAAAATATAATTATAATCTAATATAAATCTTAAAATATCTTCAAAATTTAAAACACTACATAAAATATCATCAACCAAATACATATGATCTTATCAAAATCCAAACTCAAGTTAAATAGTAATAAAAGCATATCTAAATATTAAATCCCAACATCATGGTTTATGAATCATCAAAATCCGCAAGAACTTGTTGCAAATCTGCTTTGGTGGGATGATCTTCACTTTCATTCCCACCCTGTTGAGCAGAAGAATCAAGAGATGCAGCATAAAGACCACTACTACCATCGCCACTTTGATATAAATCAGCATCAATTTCACCTAATAAAATAGATATGTTATCATTATATTATAAGCTAACAACATTCTAAAAAATCAATTTCAGCCGATTGCTACATGCCAATTAGGGAGTTAACAACAATAAAATATAGAATAAGAATGACTATATAGATGAAGATCCAAGGAGAAAAAATGACATGTTCTACTGAACAAAAAATAAGAGACAGTGGGATGCGGGTATACCTGTACCAGAATAAAAGGTAAAGATATACCACTGGGAGGGTTTTCTGAGCTATATAATTGTTCATTTCTTTTTATAAGGTTCTGAATACCTACAAACTTGATTAAACAATACAGGTAGTTAGCACACAGAAATTAAACATAACAGAAATTAAACCATTTGTTCACAAATTGCAAATTGGACTTCAATTGAACAGAGGAAGTTCACAAATTAACAATTTGGAATACAATTGAACAGGAGGAAGTTCACAAATTGAACAACAATTGAACAGATTTCAGATTATTTATTTCTTATACAAACTGAACAGAGGAAGTTCACAAATTGAATACAATGGAATAACAACAGTTTTCAGATTATTTATTTCTTATACTAACCAATGATGAAGGGTTCATCTCTTCAAGCTTGTGGGGGACTAGAATCAATCAACAGAGTAGCTGTTGGGATAATCTTCCTTCTTAATTCTTATATACCTCAAACAATTTCCTACAAAATGAAAACTGAGCACAAAATAGGGCCGTAAAACAAAAACAAAACAACACTCACAGAGCCAGAAATCAGAACATTCACACAGCCAGAAATCAAGAACATTCACCGGTCCGGCCCAACCGTCCGGTTTTTGACCGGTTCGTCAGTTTTTCAGCGGTTTTTTTAATTGCGGTTTTTACAGAAGGACCGGACCGCTTACATTGCCGGTTTGCGGTTAAACCGGTCGAACTGGCCGGTCCGGTCCGGTTTTCAGAACCTTGGTTGTTCCCAATTGTTATGGTTGAAAACTCAGTTAGAAGATTACAAATTGAATGCTGATAATATTCTCTTATTTTGTGAGAACATGAGTACTATTAATATTTCCAAAAATTCTATTTTACATTAAATAACAAAACATATTAAAGTAAGATTTCACTTAATAAGAAAACATGTTCAAAAGAAAAATATAAATATTCATTTTGTTAAATCAGAGGAACAACTGACTGATATATTCACTAAACCCTTGGCTAAAGATAGGTTTTGTAAATTAAGAACTAGTTTAAGCATACTTAGTTTTGAATTCTTGTTTTAACTTTGTTGATGTGCTGTTTGAAGTTTTTGTCTCTCAATTCGGGATGAGACATTTTCGGATAAGTGAAGAGCTTTCATCAATGGAACATTGTATATAGTCTTCCATTTTGAATGGATTTCATGTGGTCCAACCCATTTCTTTAGATATCATTCACTAAACACAACCCCTTGGGCCAAATAAGAGTTAGTTTGTATGTAAGTGGGTCTCATTGGTTTTTTCATACATTGAAAATTTTTGTATCTAATATTTTATTTTAATAAAATATTTTTTCAACCAAAGGCCAAATATTTTCAAATCAAGTACTCATAGGGTTCTGAACTTCCACTTTTCTAGAAAACTTTAACTTGTTACAATTGCATAACCAACTCCCTTTATATACCTTGCATGCCTCTTCATTTTTCATTCTCATCATTTCAATTTTTTTTTGAAAACTGCAACTTTCTTGTGTCATTAAAGTGAGAAAAAAAAATCTGCAACCCGTAGAGACACGTTCTCTCATAAACTTCCCAGAATCTCTGAAGACTCTAATGCTCAACCACATTCTCATGTTTCAACCCATTCTCCTACACCATCTCCATCTCCCTCACCTCCTCGTACAAACCTGATGGCACGCACCAAGACAACGGCAAGGCGTCGCACCTCTTCTTAGCTAGCCGAACCATCAAGTGCTCCTTTAAGACAAAATGCCTCAAAGGGAAAATGTATAGCAACGGAAGAAGAGCATCATGATCCTCCGAGACCCAAACCTAAATCTGTTCCTTAATGCTCTTAAAGAGGTAATCTTCGAATCCCTCTTCGTTCTATAAAAGATCCTCCAAATGTTGACCCATCTACTTTAAAATCTCATTTTGCTACCTCTCATTCTCATTTCAACCCTCACCGTTTCACTTCTGCCATGAACTATGAGTTTTATAGACAAGTTGTTGTTCACTGACCCTTGTGCCCTACGTATCTTACTGATTTACTTGCTTTGGAAAAGAAAAGTCTCATCTTTGTTAAAAATATAACTGGTGCACGAAATTGTGATCATCAATGGCGCCATCAACATGGTACGCTCAATTGTAATCTCAACTTTTTATCACAACTTCGCACAACTAACCAGCAAGTGCACTAGGTCGTCCAAGTAATAAACCTTACATGAGTAAGGGTCGATCCCACGGAGATTGTCGGCTTGAAGCAAGCTATGGTCACCTTGTAAATCTCAATCAGGTGGATATAAAATAGTTATGGAGTTTTTGAATATTAATAATAAATAGACAGAAAATAAAGATAGAAATACTTATGTATATCATTGGTGAGAATTTCAGATGCGTTCATTCCTCTGAACTTCTGCTTTCCTGCTGTCTTCATCCAATTAATCTTACTCCTTTCCATGGCTGGCTTTATGTAAGGGCATCACTGTTGTCAATGGCTACATCCCATCCTCTTGTGAAAATGGTCTAAATGCTCTGTCACAGCACGGCTAATCATCTGAGGTTCTCGATCATACTGGAATAGGATTCACCCTCCTTTTGCGTCTGTCACTACGCCCAGCAATCGCGAGTTTGAAGTTCGTCACAGTCATTCAATCCCAGAGTCTTACTCGGAATACCACAGACAAGGTTTAGACTTTCTGGACTCTCATGAATGCCGCCATCAATCTAGCTTATACCACGAAGATTCTGATTAAGAGATCTAAGAGATACTCATTCAATCTAAGGTAGAACGGAAGTGGTTGTCAGGAACGCGTTCATAGGGAATGATGATGATTGTCACGTTCATCACATTCAAGTTGAAGTTCGAATGAATATCTTAGAAGCGGAATAAGTTGAATTGAATAGAAAAACAGTAGTACTTTGCATTAATCTTTGAGGAACAGCAGAGCTCCACACCTTAATCTATGGAGTGTAGAAACTCTACCGTTTGAAAATATATAAGTGATGAAGGTCCAGACATGGCCGAATAGCCAGCCCCCAAAACGTGATCACAGGATCAAAAATACAATCCAGGATGTCAAATACAATAGTAAAAAATC